>NC_056741.1:1565489585-1565667085 GCF_019279795.1 Protopterus annectens
TGACCATTCAAACATCTACTGTTATGCTAAGTTAACTTAGACAGGAGTACTTTCTCGGTCATCTCCAAGTTTTTTCCCTTCTCTGTTGTGCTCTTGTGTTGTCTCTTCCAGATTTTTTCCCTTCTCCACACATACAGCAAATGTTTACATTTGAAGAGTCATCAGTATCATCTACTGCTGTACGATGTTCTTTTGCAAGCACACAGAAGTTCCTTGATCCTTTTCAAACACCATTATTTATATATAACTTTCTATACTTTACCTTGATAGCAGCTAAAAATCATTCTTATCAATTTGCACAGTGATAATACAGAATATTTGCCATTTGGCAACTACAGAGGGTTATTAGTATTATCTCTTTTATGATGCGAAACATCCAGAAAAAAGCTGTTAATTTTAAGACATGGGAAAAGTTAACAGTCCTAACACTGCAGGAATTACTGAGTGCTGGCTAAAACCAGATGACTGCATCCATCTTTTCATTCTGTAGCTTTGTAACATTTTCTAAAGTCAGCTTCTTGGAACTCTTCATTGGTGGAGGGGTTTGCAACAAATTTCATATAATATTGATTGCATTTTTATTGCATGTTCTCCTAACTGCTGTGGTAATAAGGCCAACTGGCTGGTCAGTGAATGTTTTATAGTACACAAGCTCAAGTTAAGACTTGGCCTCCATGCTCCTATCTCAGTACATTCAGTGAGGCCATTATTTTCACTGATACTAGTTTAACATTTAGCCTGCACTTAAAATAAAATCACCATTCCTTATTACACACTCTCAGAACATGGATTTTATCATTTATTTGCTGATTCTACTCATCCTATCACCAGTCTGGAAAACATATTATTCCAGACAGAATTTGTTCCAACTTTTATAACATATTAAGTATGTCTGCTATGGAACATTTTAATTTAATTGATCATTGTATTGTCTGTATAAAAAAAATCTGATAAAACTGCATACCTGTAAGTGTTTCTGAGATGTGGGCTAGATATCTATAAGACAAGAAACAATTATGTATTGCATCCACTGGCTTATTCATTAGCTAAAATAATTATAATTATTCATCAATTTTAATACTAATTCAGCTGTTTTCATATTCATTGAAATGCATATTTCCAACTGAACAGTAAGCTAATTTGTCTGTAATGAGTTGTACCTACTTGAAAATTCAACATTACCTATTCTTAAATGAAAATTCAGTACTGGCTAAGTCACTGACTATGTTACTGCCAATAACAATGTAAATTTCTGTGTAAACAGTTTTATATTCTGTTGTATGCTTAGTTGTGTCGTCTGGCCTCTCTGTCCTGGATCTTGACTGAGAAGGGTCCTTGTACAAGTTCATAAATACAAATAAATAGAATAAAATTATGAACTAAAACACTTTGCTTCAGACAGGATCATTACCCATGGGGTGTTTCATCATCAGAAGCAGCCGCAACTTTAAGAAATAATAAATATTAATTGGTCCCATGTCACATGCTAAACTAAGTGCAGCACAGCAGTAAAACAATATTTTAGACATTTGCCTTCCTCTTAAGAAGATTTACTAATGTGTAAGGAGCATACAAACTGTTGCCCTAGGTTAGTATTGACTTGCTGCACTCAGGGTGTAAAATGTTTAATGGCTGACATATAAGTATAACATGCTTCTCAGTGATTATGATAAATTTTTCTCAGTCAGAAACCAGGGTAAAAAAAATAGGTAGCAAAAACAAGGCCTCAAGTTAGGAATCCTCAAAGGTTTCTGAAATGAAACCTCTAATATCACTGAAAGGACCTTGTGTTCTTATTTCATCAGTTTGGTTATTGATGGAATACTTCAGCAATATCCCACAACTGGGTGAGGGTATCATAGGATTAACCCACGGTTACCTGATTAAACAACGCCAACCATGGATTAATCCTGTGATACCTACACTCAGTAATGGGTTATTACTATTATACGGTGACATTATTTAAGAAAGAAATTGCTTACCTTTCTTAAATAATGTCTTTGTATAATGCCGCTGTAGTGTCCTTCCAAGTTTGCAAATGTATGCCACATACATATGGGAGCTACATTCCCATGCTTGCACAGTACATCAGTACAGTGCAGGAGAAACAACGAAGAAAAGGGAATCCTTTTTTTTGTTGTTGTTTTCAGTGGAATGTAGTAAAAAAGCAGACAGTCCTTTTAAACTTTAAAAACAACAAATTTGTCAGTTCTCAGTGGAAGAATAAAAAACAAATGGTTTTCTCATAAATGTAATAATTCAGGAAAAACAAAAAACATGCAATAATTTTTTGAATTATTAAGTTTATGAGAAGACCATTTATTTTTTTTACTCTTTCACTGAGAACCAAAAACCTTATTTTTTTAAGTTTAAAAGGATTGCCTGCTTTTTTACTACCTTTTTTGCCTTTGGTGGAGTTATTTGTTCGTTTTTCTGGTGGAATGGCAGAAGGAGGTGTGGCAGGTTCGCAACCATTGTTTATGGAACCGGGTTTGGAAATGGAAGAAATACGCAATAATATTGTGACTTCAACTTTACTCATTGAGCAGTTAACCCAAAGGGTTGACTCTATTTCTGCAAGACAGCTGGTAAACGTTCCCCCACTGACAAACGGAAACCTGTTCCTGATAGAGGTGCAGCATCTGATGGCAGTCTACCTTAAGTGTAAGCCATATGACTAATACAATGGGCAGAATAACAACATACTGAGATTGACTGACTGGCTGAACTCTAACTTTGAGTTTAATACACAGACAGCGCAAGCATCTAATATTTTTTTTTATTAACAATGAATCATTTGACGATATGTTGGGGGAACTGGATTATAAAATATTTAAGATTAAGAAATTGCAGTTAGATAACTAGTATCGTATTAAGCTAGATATAGTTCCTAAAGGCTTACGCGTATGCAGATTTCCTACAGGTTTGGCAAAAGATTCTCCATTGAACAAGCAACTTTTGAGAATGTTTAATCAGCAAGGATTGGAAAATATTGAATGTATAGTTAAACATAATAACAGACTCATTGAGAAGTTGGTTTATGAAACGAGTGAGTTGGATAGTACTGTTACAAAAAACTTGAACTACCCTAAGTGTAGGTCAGAGTATGCCAGGATCTTTATTAGTATCGATAATCAGACAGTTAAATTGAAAAATAGGAAAATAAAAAAAAACTGGGTAGGGACTGGAAAGAATATTTGGATGTTGTGGCTTATCCTGATCCACCACCTTCTCAAACCTGGGGAAGGAAAAAGATTGGGCAGAATCAAATGACACTTTACCCTCTCGAAGGACAGGCTCGGACAGGAGGGTTTAATAATGCCTGACTTGAAAATCAAGGTCAACATCTTTCTTTCATGTCTTGTCCCCAGGAGGTTCCAAAGGAAACAAACAACCATGGGAGACCTTTTGAAAATAACCCTTTGGATTTTCTTCCACTTTGGAAACCTGAAAGGTTAAAGGAGGAAAAACAGGGAGAACCAATGGACAGAGAGAGACAGACAATACTTCCTGAGAGGCAATCAGTCGAGGAACTTCAAAGCTACACACCTCCCAAAACAGAACCAGTTGTTTTGGAGGTATTACCCTTGGTGCAACTAATGGAAACACAAGAAGAGAGGCAACCAATCAAGGAACTTCAGTATTACACACCCCCTATAATAGAATCTATCTATCATTTTAGTGATAATAGCAACTCTGGATCAATGAATGGAACTTCAAGAATGCCAAATCCCAGTTATTGTACATAATACCAAAGGAGACTTTAAGATTTATAATTATAGTTCATTTGTTGTTGTTGAAACTGATTTAGCAAATTTGCTTTCTAAACGCTTGTCTTTTGTGTCCTCAAAAAGGGCTAACATTGCTAATGTTATCATGGAATTAAAACATTTTACAAGAAAACTTAATTTTAAATTGATGTTTAGTGAACAGACATATGTTACCACAGCTTTAAAGTTAAAGAGCACATTTAATCCTCCACTCCATCCAGTATTAAATGTTTATGAGGGAATTTTTGAAATGCATTTTAGATCATGTCTGAATAAAAGAAGTGTTAAACAGAATGAATTTAATTTAGCAAAAAAGAGAGAGTTGTTGGAGCACCTAAAACACAAGAACTTAGCGTTATAAAACCTGATAAGGGGGTGGGCCAGTAATAATGGAAAAAGGTAAATATAATGAGAAAATTGAAGGGATTCTTAATAATGACATCTATAAATTAGTTAATGTTAATGAGTTGAACCAGGCTTATAAGAAAGTAAGGGAACAAATTAAAGATATGTTCATTGAAGTTAGAATATTGATCAATGAATTTAATTATTTAAATGTTACTTCCCCAATTACCAACTATTTCTGGGATCCCTAAGATACATAAAGATATGTGGGATCCTCCAATGAGACCTTTGGTGGATGGTAGGGGGTCACTTAACAGTGCCTGTGCCAAATTTCTTGATAATACCTTGAAACACCTGTTAGTTGATGAAAAGTAAATTTGTAGAGACAGTTGGAATCGTTTGGAAAAAATAGGAGTGGTTGAATTTAATAAAAATGATTTGTTGGTTACAATTAACATAAAAGATTTATATTCGGTTTTCCCTAATAAACAGGGAACTGAATGGTTCATAGAATTTATATTCGAGAAGAAGGTGGAACAAGAAAAAAATAACTTATATGAGGAACTTCTTGAAATAATTCTAAAAAATAATTATATTTATTTTGATGGTAAAATTTGCCACCAGTTGAAGGGGATTGAGGGGCATACAAAGACTCGTTCAGATTTTATAATAGATGTTTGGGTGATTTATTTTTGATATGGAGGGATAATAAAAAAATTTGCTTAAATTTATTCAGTACATTAATCAAAGTATTGATTTTTGGGTATTCACACGCAAAGTTGAAAAGGATAGGATCCCATACTTAGACATCCAGTTGGAGAAGGACATTTTGGATCGGAAGCCCACTTACTCCAATACTTTTCACTTTACAGGTTCACACCCCCTACAACAAAAAAGAGCTATAGTAAAAGGCCAATATGTAAGAGCAGCAAGGATGGTAACAAGGGGTAGTGATTTTATTATGGAGGTTGAAAAAATGAAAAATAGAGGATATCCAGAAAGTCTCACAGGTAAATTGAAGGAGGATGTAATAAGGAAGAGGGAATGTAAACATTTCATTCCCATCTTGACTTTAGAACATTAAGAGTATGATAAAGAAAATGATATGTCTACACAATTAACTTGTCACTATAAAAATGATTTTTTTTACTACTTTTAACAGGGATAGTGTTATCATTAAATGGGTTTTGGAGAAGAATTGGGCCATCATGGAGGATGATAAAGGAGTCCACATGAAGGTGGGAGAAAAACCAATGATTGTGTACAAAAAGGTAGTACCCTAAAGAATAATGTTAAGTTGTCTATCTCGCCTTCATTCTTGCTGGATGGGTTCGGAGCCGACCTCGGCTCCGACTCGGCCACTCTAAAGCTCGAGAGTTGGTTCCACCGGCTCGAGGCTCCCCTTATATCCCACAATGCTAGGCGAGAGTTACCCCAGATCTCGTTTGCCGCTACAGCTTCGAGGTTGGTTATTCTACCGGTTCCTGGTAAGTTTTAACTTTTTCTATAAAAAGTTACTCTTGTTTCCCCTTTTTTAGTTTAATTATTCCTAAGTTAGTGTAGTTTATTAAACTCTATCCCCGAACCTATTTTCTTCCCGTTTCTTGTGAAAAGAACTTTTAGTTCTTCCCTTGGGCCTTAGGCCTTCCCTTCCCTAGGGAGTGTTTGTGTAGTGTACTATTGCTTATTGTACTTATTTTTAGTATACTTTTACTATAATTGTGTTTTTTGACAGGGTATAACTGGTGTGTTTGAGTGTGTGTTTGTGTTCACCAGTTAGGCTATGTCTAAAGAAGCAAAGGTCTCCGGATTCAAGAAGTGTGATGCGTGCTGTCAGAAAATGTCTCTGACAGACGCTCACACTTCTTGTGTCTATTGTCTGGGGCCTTTGCACCTGCAGGACTCCTGTGCTGTCTGCCATGGCTTCAGCCCCAGGGTCCTGCAGGAAAGGAAAAACAAGCTCATTTTGAGAGGCTTGTTGAAGCCTGAGGATTCCCTGTCTGTCTCAACAGGGAAGCCCTCCAAGGCATCGAGGTCTCGGCTCCGCTTCTGAGCCGAGACCTCAGGTTGTTCAACCTTGCCTTTATCGGCTCCGGCTGGAGCCGATAAGACTCAGTCCACAGTTTCTGTGGCTCGCCCGCCGGAGCCGAGGTTATCGAGGTACCCGTGTCGGCTCCGACAAGATCTTCGGAGCCGACAACCAGAAAGAGGTCTAGGTCACCTTCTCTTGGCTCCGTTCATTCGGCTCCAGGTTCTCCCCTGCTGTCTGAACGGAGCCAAAGGTCTCATTCCTCTAGGTCATCGAGGTTGTCTGATCATGACCTTCAGAGGGTGGTGAGTCGACTACTCAAGTCTGAGGCACTAGCCCAGATGCTTCAGAGCCCGACTCATCAGTTGGTGCCTGTCCCGGTCCATCAACTCCTTCCTCCTTCGACTCTCTTGAGCTCGGAGCCGGGTCGTCGGAACCGAGACTGTGGTCACCTCGAGCCGAGACAATTGTCTTCGGCTCCGTCGACGGCTCTGTTTTCTTCCATGGAGGAATCTCGGCGTCGGGCTTCCCTCGCCGGCTCCCAGGGGTGAGTGGCATCGACCCTTGTCCGACCCCCTCTCCCTCTCGGTGCTTCGGGCGCTGGTGAGTTCGGCTCCGACATCGGCCTCGGAGCCATCACTGTCGGTGCCGAGGGGGTCTTTAGCTCCTCGGAGCGGGGACCTCTGGCTCTGCCTGACAGGGGTGCTGAGGTCATGCGGAGTGTGTTAGAGCCTGGCTCTACTCCACAGTCGGCTCCGTCAGCCCCTCCCTCTATGCTGCCTCAGGGTAAGTCGACTCACTCCCTCATCCCGGACCGCAGAGAGCCAACTCCTCAGGAGCCCCCTGTGGGATTTCATCCTCTTCCGAGGCCTCTCCTGATTTGGCAGAAGAGCCCCTCGGAAGAGGAAGTGCAAGAGGAAGCACATTGACTCACCCGAGTCTATCACGTCCGACACAGATCTGGATGATTCCGAGGGTTCCCCCCGTTCCCCTTCTGAAGATGTCTCTTTGCAGACATTGTGGAGATCCTTAAACAGAGGGGAAAGTGGCCACCCCTCAACTCTTCGGAGCACGAATCTGTGTATCTTGAGGCGTTTGGCTCTCGCCCTTCCACCTCCTGGGTGTCCCCCCTTCACCCCCTCATGCAGGTGGTTGCTAAAAGGCATGGACGGCTCCTGATTCAGTGGACCCCACCCCCAGGAGACCCTCCAAATTCATCACAGCTCCAACAGACAAAGAATTTTTATCAAAAGGAGTCTCTGTGGATGCCATGGTGGTAGCTGCCGCCACAAAGAAGGAACTGGCTGATCCTTCAGTGCCTGACCATCCACCTAACAAGGTATCTAGGTCCATGGATAGGTGCGGAAGCGGATGTTCTCCTCAGCGACATTTACTATGCGTTCGCTGAATTACCTGTGCCATTTCACTCGTCTTCAAAGGGACTTGATCAAAGAAGCGAGTGAAATGCTTAAGGACCCTACAGCTGCGGGTTTCCAAGAAAAAATGAACACGCAGCTAGCTATCCTTAATTCTATTTCCAACTCCTCCATGCGCCTCTCTTATGCGGCCGATGGAGCAAGCAGAGCCGCTGGAACAGGGTAGCCTTACGTAGGCACGCCTGGATGCGGCTATGCAATTTTATGGAACCTTTCAAGACGTCTTTCACAAACTCCCCTTTTGATGGATCATCCCTTTTGGTCCACAAGTGAAAGAAACCCTGACTAGGTGCGAGACGGATGGCAAGACCCTTTCTGCCGCCGAGTCCGTTTTTCCACTCCTTCTAGGCCTTACCCCAAAGGCCAGAAGGGGAAAGATGTGGTTCCGTAAACAATCTCAAGGGACTTCGCCTGACGACAGAGTCGGTTCCCGCCAGAGGCAGAGGGGAACAACAATGGTAGACGCCGCCTAGAGGCAGAGGGGTCCGCAGAATCAGGGCAATCGAGAAACGCCTTCCGATAAGCCCTTTCAGCATCCCTGAGGTGTTGCCCGACTGCCCATCTTCGAGGCAGTCGGGGAAGATTATCACTGTACCCAGAAGCCTGGCTATCCTGACACAAGACAAATGGGTACAGTCCATCATTTCGAAGGTTATTCTATTCCCTTTCTTCGTTCTCCGAGTCAGTCAAAAATCCCTTCCAGATGTTCCACCGCTCAAAGGGATATAGCAGCTTTGGAAATTTCAAAACTGCTTGCAAAACAGCTATTCAGCCAGTGCCAGCAGACCAACTAGGATCCGAATCTACTCAAGGTTCTTTTAGTTCCAAAGAAAACAGGGGACTGGAGACCAATGTTGGATCTCAGTATCTTGGACAGATCGGTCAAGAAAACAAGATTTCGGATGGTCACGCTGCAATCCATTCTTCCCCTGTTGGGAAAAGGAAACTGGATGTGCTCTATAGACCTTCAGGACGCGTACTATCACATAAAATGAACAGGCTCCAGAAGATTCCTCCGCTTCAGGCTGGGAACCAGTCATTTTCAATTCAGGGCCCTGCCCTTTGGTCTCACCACTGCCCCGGTGTTTACCAAATGCATGGCAGTGGTAGCTTCTCACCTGAGACGACAAGGATTCCAGGTGTTTCCATATTTGGACGACTGGCTCCTCACAGCTCCCACCAAGCATCTCCTTCTGATGGCCAGAGATTACACTTTTCGTCTGTCAAAAACTGGGTATCTCAATAAATTGCGAAAAGTCTGTTTTGTCGCCTTGTCGTACTATTACCTACATAGGCGCAAAATTAGATACTGTAAACATGTCTGCAACACTAACGAACCAAAGGATATCAGACATTCAAAAATTGGTATCACTACTTCTCAACAACAACAGAGCCAAAGCCAGGTTAGTTCTAAAGGTGTTGGGAATCATGGCAGCGCCATACCTCCTTCCATTGGCCAGATACCACATGCGGATCCTTCAGTGGATGCTCTTTTCTCAATGGTCATACCAGGAACTTCCAATGTCTCACACCATTATGATCACGCAAGCGTGCAAAAGCATCTCATGTGGTGGATGTCTTCCCCCCAGCTCCTGTTGGGGAGACCATTTGTTCCACCTCCTCCGGTTGCTACTCTGACAACGGATGCCTCCCTGATCGGGTGGGGGGCATTATCAGGGCAGGACAGTCCAGGGCACATGGCAACCAAACGAATGCCACTTGCACATAAATGTTCTGGAGATGAGAGCAGTGCTTTTAGCGTTGCAAGCCCTTCAACACTCTCTTCCCTTGGGAACGATTGCAATCCAGACAGACAATATGTCTGTAGTGTGGTACATCAACAAACAAGGCGGAACCAGATCATACCCCTGTGTCGAGAAGCACTCAGACTGTGGCAATGGGCGATTTCTTCTCAGCGTTTCTGATAGCAACGCACATCCCCGCGAAGTCCAATCACATTGCGGACAAGTTGATGAGAGCTATTCTCATGCCTCACGAGTGGTCTCTGAAAGACTCTGTAGTGAGAGAGATTTTTCTCAAGTGGGGTCAGCCTTGCTGCGATCTTTTGCTACTCCCCAAAACAGCAAGTGCAGAGAATACTTCACTCTATTCCCTTTACCAGGCCAACCCAGCAGGGACGCTAGTCCAAGTTTGGCCCGGGACTTCTGTATGCATTTCCTCCTTCCCACTGATCTCTCAAGTAATACAGAAAGCTATCGCTCAGAAGGCCTCATTGATCCTCATTGCTCCTTACTGGCCTCGACAAGTGTGGTTCCCCTTTCTGCATCGATTTCTTTTGCCGCGACCGTGGAATCTGGACCTAGTTCCAGATCTTTTGATCCATCAGTCGGGTCAGTTTCATCGCTCCCTCCCCTCTCTGAACCTCACTGCTTGGTTCCTCCACTTCCAACCGTAGCCAGGCTTCCCCAATTATCTCACTCTGTTAGAGATATTTTGATAGCTTCCCATAAATCTTCCACTCGAAAGATTTATTTGAGTAAGTGGAAACGATTTTCATATTGGGCACAAGGAAAGGACATAGATCCTTTCACCGCTTCCATCCAACTAGTCCTCGATTTTCTTGCTGAACTCTTCCATGCAGGTTCATCTCCATCTACTCTTAAGGTTCAATTGGCAGCTATTTCTAATTTCCATGTGGGTATTTCTGAATCCGCCCTAATGTCCCACAAACTCTGCAAAGCCTTTTGAAAGGAGTTTTTCTGCTCAGACCTCCTGTAAGAAATCCTCCTTCTCCTTGGGACCTAAATTTAGTTCTTGCTTCTTTGATTCTTTCCCCTTCGAACCTGCAGCTTCATGTTCCTTAAAGTTATTATCATGGAAAACTCTCTTTCTGGTGGCTATCACATCAGCTAGAAGAATTTCAGAACTTCAAGCACTCAGTTGTCGTTCTCCTTACCTTGTGTTCCATAAGGACAGAGTTTCCTTACGAACTAACCCATCCTTTTTGCCTAAGGTGGTTTCAACATCAAATCTAAACCAGTGCATTGACCTCCTGTCTTTTTCCGAGTATTCAAATAGGTCTGAACAAAATTACACTGTCTGGATGTTCATCGTCAATTAAGGTACTACTTGGACAGGACAAAACAATTCAGAAAATCTGATCAGCTGTTTGTCTCCTATGCGGAAAGCAGAAAGGACTTCCAGTTTCAAAGGTATCTTTATCCAGATGGCTAACATCTCTGATTACCCTTGTTTATGAGATTAGACACAAAAACTGCCTAATAAGCCTAAAGCCCATTCCACCAGAGCTTTGGCTACTTCTCTAGCCTTCCAGGACAGACTGCCTATTGACACCATTTGTGCAGCTGCTACTTGGGCTACTCCTCACACTTTTATTTCCCATTATAAGTTGGATTTAGCTTCTAGGCATAGAGCTAATTTTGGTTCCACTGTTCTCAGGAGTCTGTTCCGTTAGGCCACCCGGGACAAGGTGCTAGGGACGCGGTCCCATCCAGCAAGAATGAAGGCGAGATAGACAACTTAACATATAGAAGTTATGTTCTTACCATAACGTTCCATGTTAGTTGTCTTCTTCTCGCCTTCTTCTTGCGTCCCACCCTCCTTCCCCCTGGCCTGGACAGACCTAGAGGAGTTGTGATCGTGACCTCTCTTTCTACCACCTCTTTCTTAGCTATATGCTATTATGCATATTTCTTGTTTCAGGATGTAGGTCACCCTTCTTCTCCCTGTTGTTAGAGGTGGTATCTGTTATAGTTATTCTGTTTTATACTGTTACTATCTTAAGCTGGGATTAGCTTACAAACGAGATCTGAGGTAACTCTCGCCTAGCATTGTGGGATATAAGGGGAGCCTCGAGCCGGTGGAACCAACTCTCGAGCTTTAGAGTGGCCGAGTCGGAGCCGAGGTCGGCTCCGAACCCATCCAGCAAGAAGAAGGCGAGAAGAAGACAACTAACATGGAACGTTATGGTAAGAACATAACTTCTATTTTTGGAAAATACCCCTATGAACCATATGTTTAATGTCCCTTTTAAAGTGGATGAGGAAGTGCCGCCACTGCCACCATTGTAAATGAGTGCAAGTGGGTGAACATTGTTTTATTAATGGTAAATGGTGTAGTATTAAGGGGAAGTTAAATTGTTAACTAAAGGGGATGTTGATGTAGCCCTTTGTCAGAATCGCCAATGTTTTTATGTTGGAAAACCAAAACGTACTTTAAAAGAGTGAATATATGAACATCTATATAAAATTAATAAGAAAAAAAGTAGTAATGCTTTGGCAAAACATTTACTAGCTTGTCCAGAGTGTGATTTTAGATTTATGGTAGTGGATCAAGTTATACGTAATAAATGGGGGGGGGGGGCATGGGGATTACATCTTGAAATCAGACAGTTATACTGGTAGTTAACCTTAGATGCTTTTAGGCTCCCAGGAATGAATGAGAATTGTTCAATAGCTTGTTTGCTGAGAAAGAAAATTTTAGAGAGGTAAAAAAGTTGGTTACACATGATAGGTTTTTTAGACATTTATTTATTGTTATTCTTATAGCATATCTATAAATTTTATATATATATATATATATATATATATATATATATATATATATATATATATATATATATATATATGGGTCTAGGTTATAACGTCGACAGATGGGAAGACCGACAGCGAAATCTCCGACGCGAGAAGATCGACGGATGAAAACACCGACGCGGAGAACACCGAGATGGGGAAAGGATGTGTAAGTATGCGGTAGTGACGGACGTTAGGGTGCGAGTAAGGTAAGTGTGCGATGTTGGCGGTCTGTAGGGGTAGGGGTGGGTTAAGTGAGTTAGGTTAGGGCAGTTAGGTAAGGGTGCAGTAGTGACTGTTTTGGGTTAGGGCGGGTTAAGTGAGTTAGGTTAGGCGCGAGTTAGGTAAGGGTGCAGTAGTGAATGTTTTGGGTTAGGGTGGGTTAAGTGAGTTAGGGTTAGGCCGAGTTAGGTAAGGTGCAGTAGTGACTTTGTTTGGGTTAGGCGGGTTAAGTGAGTTAGGGTCAGGAGCGGTTAGGTTAGTGTGCGATAGTGACGGACCTTAGGGTTAGGGTTTCGTTAGGTAGTGGATAGTTGTGTATGTAAGGTTTAGTGTTTGTTTGTTAGGATTTAGGTGTGCTTGTGTTGTGTGTGTGGTTTTTGGTCAGGGAATTTGTTTTGTTTATTGGTTGTTGTGATGATGTGTTGAGTGTGTGTGGTGTCGTGTTTGTGAGCTGTCGATGATGTGGTGTCGGTGATGTTGTTGTCGATGTTGTGTGCTGTCGGTGTTATAACCTAGAACCATATATGTATATATATAGATAGATATATCTATATCTATATCTATATATATATATATATATATATATATATATTTGTTATAATGTCTTAAAATTAGAAGTAGGAAAAAGTATGTTCATATATATATATATATATATATATATATATATATATATTCTTTGATATTAATATTTTAATATTTTGAAATGTCTAGTTATGGGAGTTTTTAACATAGGTAGGCTGGTGTATGTTTTTGAGTAGTACTTTCTATAATAACTTGGCTTACACTCAGGCAATACATTTCTCTTTACGAAGGCCATTTTTGTTGCAGCCATGTGATTAATTAAGGTTTAATCAATGGGTATAAAAATGTGAAAGGGAGTTATTTCTTTATCTAATGAAGTCTTGGGCATTCCTGAACTAAAACACTTACTTTTTATTATGTGGTTTACTTTTCATTGTGTGTTTTTATTGCATTTTTTGACTTGTTAAATTAATGAGAAGACCTTTTTTTTTTTAATTCTTCCACTGAAAAATGAAAACTTTATTGTTTTTAAAGTTTGAAAGGCTTGCCTGCTTTTTTACTACCTTCCACTGAAAGTTGTTTGTGGTCTTTTTTGCCTTTGGTGGGGTTTTTTTTGTTACAGAATGGAAGAAACCTGGACCAAGTCCAACATAATGGGGGGGGGGGATAAAAAATAGGGACAGATTTTAAATGTTGCTGTTATAACTTAGAAAGTAACTGGAATACGTTGTGTGCTAGCATGCATATTTGAAAGGGTATAAAGCTCAAACCTGTCTTGTCTTTATTTAATGACTTGAATCCCCAATGGCTTGCCAGAAAAAAATACTTTTTATGAGGAATAGACCAAAGTTATGAGGCAAACACCCGGGCATTCTGTGAAAATCTGGACAGTTGAGAGATATAAGAGTCTGATGAGATTTTTGGAGGTATAATGCAGAAATACAAGGAAAATAATTTTTGTTACTGTTTCTTTATTTTGCAGAACGTACCTGATTTTTCTTGTTTCTTTGTCGTCTAAGTATATCCCAATAGAAAAGTCTGGCTGCTCTATGGTACTTCTGGACCTTTTTCTATTGGCATATGCTCAATTTACAGTGGTTATGCTGGTTAGGCTCTGCAGTCAGTGTTCATGTTTTTGAATGACAATGATTCATTGTTCTATGATTTGTAACTAACCACAGACAGGTAGCTAAAGCTTTGCTGCCATAGTTGTATTTCATTCTGACTCTAAATTACCTGCTTCATATGGCACCAGTGAGTACCAATCAGCAGAGAATATTTTTGGCTTCTCTTTGAATTTTCGATTTTGTGTTTTTTTTCCTGAACAGCGTAAGCTTAACATAAAACCCAAGCTGTGGTAATGCTAGGGTTGATAGACTTTGCCCTAAATTCATTTGCGCATGAGATACCTTAATTGTAGTAACAATACAGTACATTATTAATAAATCCTTACCATTCCGCTCTCCTCCAAAACTCCGACAAATAGCGAGTATTAAACCTTTGCCAAAGGGGTTTAAATATACACATGATGCATATAGACTAGTCACACTACTGTCATTACTTGTTAAAATGTATGAAAGTCAGTGGACTCACAGTTATAGGCTAGGCACTGCCTATGTGGAGTTTGCATAATGTTCATCATATTGATCACTACTGCAGTACCCTTAGCGATATGTGTTATATCCTGCCAAGACTATAACAGCTGGCCAACTTCCACAGCTTCAAGGCATACTCCACACACCCAAACTGTCAGGCAGCTCGACCTGAGCTGACAAAAAGACAATTTTGTGCACATAGCCCTTCAGAGCTTTACTGACGCCAAAGAGTATATTGCTCTGAGGCTTTTGAGGATCAATTGTCAGCTTCTACTGTCCTTTCCTGAGCAGATAAGTTCCCTTGGGGGAAAAAAATCCATTTTCTTAATTTTGTTATGTTGTATTACTTTCCTATTCAGGAAAGTTATTTTAAAGCTTGGAGTGTTGTAAAGGAAGACAGTTTTCTTAGTGGAGAAATTGTGTTTATTTTTTTCTTTTGTAGGGCTGGACTTATGTTTTAAAGTGCTTTGTGTTTTTTTCTGTGAAAAATAATTAACTTTTGTGGACTGATAGTGTTTACTAGCAATTGCTACTTGTCTTCCCTGGGAAAGAGGCACCATTTTTGGCTTAATCATGGAACAGACTAATGGTCCAATGGCTGATCCTTCTGTGAGCCACAAAAAGAACAAGTTAAGCTTTTGCTGCACAGGAGTCTAGCAGTTTGCCTCAGCTGCTGGTGGATAACTTTGCTTTGGCCATTTTTTGTACCTCAGACCATACCTCTCAACCTGTTAGAACAAGAAATCTGGGCAAAGGCCCAAAAATAGAGACAGTTTCTTACAAACTCAGAAAGGTGATAGAATAACAGGTATTTCATTAGCATTAATTTTCTGAAGGATATAAAGTCTGAAACTCAAATGTCTGTCATCATTTTCAAACTTCATTCTTTAATGATTTACCATTAATTTGTCAGAAAAAAAAGTTTTATGAAAAATGGACCAAAAATATGAGACCAAAATCTGGACATTCTGCGAAAATCTATACACTTGAGAGGTATGCCTTAGACCATGTATCTTATACCTTGGATCCCTCTGTTGTAGTACCTACAACCGCTATGTACCGGGGGTTAGTCACATGTGTTAGTGTCCCCTCAGTGAGCAAGGGAGAGCCATTCTTCTTGGTCCTGGGAGAGGGAACAGGAAAGGTTTCCCAGTTGTGTGTGAATGCTGTTCCAATCCATGAGGAAGCAGCTGCTGCCATTAGTAACATAGTTGGACTAATTTTTCCTGTCAAAAAGAATTAGAAAACCACAAATATATTTACTCTTCCTTGAGTTTTTTTGGATAGGAGTAGTTTACTGAGTCTGGTTCATGGTTTAATTCAGACTTTTCATCCTTCTTGTAAAGTAGTCTCTGATAAAAGAAAGAGGCATTCCTCTTTTCCATAGAAGATTGAAAATATTGAATCTGACCAAGAAGATGTAGGGGTGGATACAGGGTTTTTCCTCAGATTTCTGATTCAGGCTTGGAGGAGAGTTCAGTTTCTGATTCTCTCTGTGGGAGTTTCTCTTTCTGTGAAATGACTACTTGAATGTGCAGTGTTTGCAGTGGGAAAAATACACTTGTGTAAAATCTTACCATAACAGTAGATGTCCCTGCCTTTAGTGCTGCAGTATTCTTAACATATGGGGATTCCCCGCTGTGGAAGTATGACTTCCATCAAGTCTACCAAAGATTCTTGCTTGCTTTAAAGCTACTCTGAACATCACCCAAATACTCCTTGCGTAGTATAGGGCATAAAGGTGACGGTCAGGCCTGCCATAGTCAGAAATGATTGCCTCAGTAAGAACACCAGTCCAAGGAACCCAAGAGGTAATCTGTACATCCAGGAAGGCAAAGGACAAGATAGAAGGAGGGATGGAGTGAATATTGCAGCAGTGAAGGCATGGGCATTTACTGTTATGGTAAGATTTCACACAAATGTACTATGTCCTTACATTCACTGCTGCAATATTCTTAACATATGGGAAAGTGCCAAAGCTCGAGAGGAAAATTATGGAGGGGGTAAGAGCACAAGACTCCCCTAAAAAGTATTGACGAACTTCACTAGGGAAACCAGCCCTAGTTCTAGAGATAACATCCAACTTGTAGTTCCTGGTAAAGATATGCACAGAAGTCCAGGTAGCTGCTTCAAGAATAGAATTAGTATCTAAGGTGCTTGAAAAAGCACCAGAAAATGCCACAGCTCTAGTAGAATGAGCCTTGACTGAAGAGGGAAGGCTTTTGCCGTGAAAAGTGTAACAAAAAAAAAAGAGCCTTAGAAATCCAAGAAGAAATTCTTTGCTTGGATACAGCAAATCCCAAAGATCTAGAATGGAAAAAAGCAAATAACTGATTAGATTTTCTAATAGCCTTAGTCATATCCAAATAAACCCTGAGTTGCCTATGCACATCCAAAGTATGCAGCACCCTCTCACTGTCATTTTGCGGAGAGGGGGGAAAAAGTATGCAGATTAACAGACTGATACGTGATAGCTCATTAATCACCTTAGGCATAGTAGAAGGGTTAGTGCTCAAGGACACTCCATCCTCATGAAAGATCAAAAGAGGATGACAAGCTATAAGGGCCTGTAACTCAGACTCCCATCTGGCAGAAGTAAGAGCTAACAAAAGAACAGTCTTCTAGGAATAGTGTTGCAAGGAAGCTGAAACAGCAGGCTCAAAAGGAGTCTGAGTCAACTTCTCCAAAACAAAACTACGATCTCAGGGAAGAGGAACAGTCTTCCTGGGAGGTCTAATATTAAGGACACCTTTAAGAAATTGTTTCATCTCGAAATTAAGAAGTTAAAGGTGGAGAAAAATGGAGACAAGCAACCAAAGCTGATAAGTGGGCCTTAGAAGAATAGGCCAAACCAGCATTAAGCAACTCACACAAATAGGAGAGAACCAAAGGAACATTCACAGTGTGTCCAGGTTATGAGAGAGTCAGCAAATAAAAAAAAACTCTTCCATGGATAAGTAGGGTTTCCTAGTAGTAGGTTTCCTGGCCTCCTGCAGGACTTGCAGCATGTTCTCAGAAAAAAAATGTGTCTATGAAGAATCAAAATCCTATCTCCCACAGTATCTGTTGAAGCGTGCTCAGGTGGGTAAGGATGAGATGTCCCTTGTCTTGTGAGAGTAGATCCACCCTGTGAGGTAACTTGCGATGATTGCCCCTGGCTAAATGCAGAAGAAGAGGGAACCAGTGCTATCGTGGCCAACAGTGAGTCACCAACAAGATTTTGGGACCATCCTGTTGAACTTTGAACAGGACTTTCAGAATGAGAGGAAGGGGAGGAAATGCATAAAGAAACATCCCCTTCTAAGAAAATTAGAGGCCATCCACATTCCAGACCAAATAACCTGCATCACTGACACAAAACAGAGGAAGTTGTTTGTTCAGAGGGGAGGCAAAAAGATCCACTTGAGCAGTACCCCACTAGTGGATAATGTCCAGAAATACATCTCTCTGAAGCATCCATTCATGGGACTGAGTTAAGGGCCTGCTCAGAGTGTCTGCCACAGTGTTTTGACAGGAAGGGATATAAACTACCTGAAGAGTCACTTGATACTTGACAACAAGATCCCATACCAGAAGTGCCCACCGGCAAAAAATATAAAATGTACTTCCTTCCTGTTTGTTGCTATACCACATCACTGTGGTATTGTCTGTGAACAACTTGAGAGGCCCTGGAGAGAAAAGAAGATGAAAGACCCGAAGAGCCAGCAGAAGAGCTCTGTTCTCTTTGACACTGATGTGCTCCTTCTGCTGCCAAGGCGACCACACCCCCTGAACTTTCAGGGAGCCAAATGTCACCCCCCCATCCTTTGTCTGAAGCATCTATAAACAATTCCTGAGAGGGAAGAGGGGGATGAAAAGGGATCCCTGGATTAGGAGACAACAGCTCAATCCACCTGTGAAGTTCCTGTTTTAAGACAAGGAAGAAAAGGAACTACAAAGTCTAGAGAATGTGCATGTTGAAGCCACACTGACTTGAGAGATTACTGAAACTTTCTCATGTGAAGTTTGGACAGAGGGAGCATTTGAATGATGGATGGCATGAAACCCAGAGCTATCAGAAACTCCCTGGCAGTAATGGAAGCCAGAAAAAGAAGAGTGTGAAAGAAAGAAATGAGAGTTAAGGCCTTTGAAGGGGCCAGGGAAGCCAGCATTGGCACCATCTGAATCCTGCAACCCAGAAAAACATGATCCTGAGAAGGAGTCAGGGAAAACTTTTTGAAATTTTTGATGAACCTCAGACTCTGAAGAAGGGGAAACAGCAAAATGAAGATTTTGCAAAAGGGTCAATGGAGAGAACACCTGAATCAACAGGTTGTCCAAGTAAGTAAATATTTGGATCCCTTAAAGCCAAAAAACAAGCACAGGAGAAAGGCATTTGGTGAACACCCGTGGGGCAACAGAAAGGCCAAAGGGCAAAGCAGAGAACTGGAAATGCCAGGAAGCAACAGAGAAATTCATAAACTTCTTGAAATTCTGAAAAGATGATAGACTGGAATATGGAGATTAGCATCCTAAAGATCCATAGACAGTAAATTGTATCTTCAGTATTTCTTGATCTTTCTAAAGCTTTCAATACTATATCTAACTGTCTCCTTCTACCAAAGCTCTCTAACATAGGTGTCTCGCCTCAAACTCTAAACTGGTTCACTAATTACCTCGCTAACAGGCAACAATCAACTGAATGGCAGAACTCTTAACTTCCCTTTCCTAAACACCACCAGTGGTGTTCCTCAAGGCTCCATTTTAGGCCCACTTCTGTTTAACATATTTATCAATAACTTCCACACCACACTCTCTCAAGGCTCAGTCATCCAGTACGCAGATGACTCCACTATCATCTGTACTGCAAACAACTCCTCAGAACTACATCAACTCACCCAAACTGCCCTCACCTCCACTGAAATTTGGATGTCTAATAATCCTCTTGCCCTGAACCCTAACAAAACTAAACTAGTAATCTTTGCCCCCAAAAGGTGCACACCCCTACAAAAAGAGAATCTCACCATTCAGTCTCTAAATGGTACCACCATCAACATTCTACCTAGCACAAAACTCCTAGGTGTCATCATAGACGAAAACATTACATTCGACTTGCACATCCAGTCCAGAGTCAAAAAGACACATCAAAAGCTTGGCACACTCTACCAACGCAAACATCTACTCAGTGCATCAGCCTGATTTTCCCTTGCCTCTTCTTTTCTATTACCCTCTCTTTTATACGGTGCCCCCCTCTTCACCAACATTCAGTCCTCTCTAAAGTCCAAATGAGACTTATGCTACAATAAAATTGCTGAGTTTGTAACTAATGCCTTCTACTCATCCCACCACTGCTTATTATTACGCAGCCTAAAATGGCTTGAACTCCCCAACTATCTCACCTTTATCCAACTAACTACAGCTCACAAACTCATTCGTAATCCATCCATGTGCCCTGCGCTATCTTCTATACTTACTTTATACCATCCTAACAGACCACTCCGATCCAGCAACCAACTGCTCATAAATGTAGAAAAACCCAAACTTTTGGCTGGCCAAATGCTTTACTCCTTTACCATCACAAAACATTGGAGCTCCCTCCCCCAACACTTAGATCCACCTGCTCAGTAACCCTCTTCAAGACATCTCTGAAACAACACCTCTCCTCGTCTTGGCTGTCCACATGTGCTAATACCACATTTCATATAACCTAACGTCAACCATCACAACTATTTTCATCCCCACTCTACTACTCTGGCATCCTACTTTCACATCCACCTGTCTTTTTACTTACTCCACCTCTATATCCTGTCCACTTCCCTCCTCTACTAACCCTCATTGTCCTACCATTGATCTCTCCTGCCTACTTCCTTCTCTTCCTAATCCTTATAGACCTACCATTGAACCAAGCGAGACATTCTGGTACTCATGCAGCTTACCTTAATATCATACCACCACTTATATCTGCAACAATATCCACCGACTTTGCTTATTCCTGCAACAGGACTCATATAGCCTATCACCCAGCTATTACACCTCTTAAATGTGTGAACAGTTTAAGTACCTAATCTCTAACTAATTCCTTTATCTGCTTTGCACCCACTGCATGAAATGTCCTATTCTGCTAGCTGAAAACTACTCATATGGAATGCGTATTGCTTGTATAATATCTTTGACTTGAGAATGATTACTTATGTGCTGTTTTTTTCACCAGTTGTATCAGCTGCCAATAATATGTACTAAATGTCTTTATAATAAATTCTGTATTGTATGTGAAATGTCTTTATATGTGGAGCTTTTCTCCCTGAGACTCCACTGAAAATTGGGCCTAATGGCCCAGCTGGACCATCCCGATAAACAAATGCAAATAAATAAATAAATAGGCCTGAGGGAGCAAGAGAGGAAACACAATCTGAAGGGACAATATATGAAAGGAAGGCACTTTTACAAAAGTGTTTAGATGAGAGAGGTCTAGAATAGGTCTCTAAGTGCCCTCTTTCCTGGGCACTAGAAAAAGTCTGGAGTAGAACCCTTTCCCCCTTTGGGGCACAGGCACTTCTTGAATAGTAACCTGAGTCAAGAGATTTTGAAGAACCTCTGGAAAAAAGGGAAGTTGTTCCCGATGAGGCTGAGGAATACCCATAAAGGGAGGATGGGATTTCCACACCATGAAGTACCCCTGATGAATGGCTGACAGAACCCAAGAATCTTGAGTGATCTGAAGCCAAACAGGAGGAAAGAGAGAATATGGCTAGGAAGTGACGGATAGTCATACAGCACCTGGTTTGTCTGGAAAGGAAGGCTTCTCTGTTCCTGAAAACTGAGGAGCCTTAGCAATAGGAGCTCATTTGGCATTCTTTTTACCTATAGTAGAAGGGCAGGATTGCCTACGAATAAAGGCAGGCTTAGCGGGCTAGTTTCTCTGAAATATAGGCACAGGAGAAGCAAGCACATGTTTAAGCTCCTGTAAGGCCTTACCCTTATCCTGAAGGGACTTAAACCAGCCACAGTTTCCCCATGCAAAAGCTTAGAATCCAGAGGAGCATGCACCAACTTAGCTAATATCAGGCAGAGGTTGAAGCCTAAGCCAAGAATACCTCCTCATCACTTAACCAAATGCAACATCCCTAAAAGAGGTATTTGTTGCATCATAACTACATTTAATAAAATGATGAACAACTAGAGAAGAAGTCCCTAACAAGGAAAGAACAGAAGTTTTACCCTCAGCGTCTGGAAAATCAAAAATAATTTGCCAGTTCTGACAAAGAAGAGCCAAAATTTACCTAGACATATGGATCTGGTAATAGTCCTAAAAGGTAGGGTAGCAGAAGTGTAAACCTTCTTACCCAGCCTTTCCATAGTTTTGCTGTCCTTGTCAGCAGGCAATAACCTGGGCAAAGGAAGCAAATGAGATGGCCTTTCAGAGGCTGCAGACACTACAGAGGGGTCAGCAGCAGGAGAAGTCAGAGAATCAGGCGCATGAGAGGTATTGGGAAAAGCATCCAACCAAGCAGCCAAAACAGGAGGAATAGCTGCAGGCTTAAGGGATTCCAACTGAAGCAACTCATAGTACCTCTTATGGATATCAGTGACCTGAGCACAATCCCACTTAAAAAATCCATCATCCAAGAGAGTGTGTCCCCACAGGAAATTTACTGAAAAGGAACATTAGGACTAATAGATTCCCCCCTCCTCTGACCCCCAATCCGAAGAAGAAGAAATTTGAATAGAATAAGTCAGGGATTCGTCATCAGAATCTGACTCATCCTCAGAAGAATCCTGTTCTATATGCCTTTTAAGAGGGAATAGAGGATCAAGGAGAAGCAGGAACCAAACCCCCCTTGAGGAGGCTTTAAGTACATTAAAGCAGTAAATAACCCCTGAGTAAAGGCCTGCCAGTCACTTTGGGGATCCTTTGGAGCAGAAAATGTTTAAGTTTTTGTTTCTTTTTTAAGGGAACATCCTCCCCAAAAAACTGAAAAGGCTCAGACCCAGAACAGCAGTCAAGAACTGTAGTAGGAGTTTATTCTCCAGCTAAAAACAGAGGAACTAACCTAGGCCCCTTAGAAAAAATCAACCGTTGTTCCCCCTGAACATCCTAGATAGACGCCTGGAAAACCTGTTTGGATGTTCTGCCAGCCGGATCCTCACTGGCCTCCAACACAGTAGTGGCAGAGAAATCTGACAACACAACCGGGAGAGCCTCCAGGTTTGTAAATACCTCAGGAGAAACACCTGGAAGAGGCTGGACAGTGGAAGGTTTCGGTCTTAACTTTTTCACCTTCTTCTTCCCTAACAGTTGACCCTCGGGGCGGGAGATGCCTTCCATTGTATCTTTAGCGAGAAACTTAAGACACTGGTTCTCAAGATACAAGGAAAGGGAAGAAAGTCTACTGTGAAGGGTTTCCGGGACGAGCACCTGAGAAATTGAACAAGACATATGGTCATGAGAAGCTCCTAGACAAAAAAGACACTTATTGTGGTGGTCTTTATGGTGAATCTGTCTCCCACACTGGCATTTGCCCTTCCTGGATGACATTAACCCCAAGGAACACAAAGCAAGACAAGAAAAAACAAAAACCCCAGTGGTGGACTTATCTGCAACTGCAAAGAAGTCAGTAAACAGGCATATGTAGTCACTGGAGAATGAAAATGCATTCAGCTACCACAAAATGCATTAAGGTAAAACAGGCCGATGGTCAAAAGATACTTTCAGACTGACGGCAAAGAAATTCTGACAATGGTAGACCTGTACTTCACCTTTATGCTCTACAGTATGCAAGGAGCATTTGGGTGATGTTTGGTGTACCTTTAAAGCAACAGGAGTCTTTGGTTGACTGACCAGACATTGGGATTCCACAGTAGGGAATCACCATATGTTAAGAATACTGCAGCAGTGAATGTGAGAACATCACTGAGGTTTCTCAGTCCCTTAGAAAATACTATGAGATTCTCTAAAGGATTTTCCAGAACCTACACCCATTCCTCCTGTTCTGTCTTCTTTAGAGGATGTGTGTGTAACGGCTTGTAATTTACTGATAGTTAGCCAGCTGCCCCTAAAATGGCAGCTAGACTGTATAATGTTCCTCAGTTTTTAAATTTTTTATACAGTATTCCCAAACCTGACCCAGCAGCTGCAGCTTTAGTTGATTCCACTGCTGCGAAGCACTTAATTAATTCCAGTACTACTCTTTCTTATGAGAATGAGAAAATTATTGATAGGTATGGGAAAAAGTATATATTTCTGCAACTTTGACTTTTCAGAATTTTGAATTGTCAGACTCATATGTCCTGACATATTGTGAAAGTATGAGGAGCGTTTGTCTGCAGTTTCTTTTTGTAAGGAAGATTTTGCTTTAAATAGCATAGTTTCTACTATTGCACAGGTCACAACTCATTGTTTGCAGTGTGTGTGTGTGTGTGTGTGTGTGTGTGTGTGTGTGTGTGTGTGTGTATGACTTTGTTGATACTTTTTCCAGGGCTAAGGCCACTGGTAATGTTTTGAGGAGTTTTGCATGGCCTCCTGGATGATGATAAAAATGAGATTTGAAATTCTGCCTTGGCTAGAGTTTCACTGTTATTCCCATCTGCTGCAGAGGTAATCAAAAAGTGTGATGTAAGGGGCAATCTGATCCATGCAGTCTCCAAGATTTTTCAGCCCTCCTTTTCTTAACTATAGAAGGGATATTTATTTCCTCATGCATTGTTGGCCAAAAACAGAATAAACAGTCTCAACAAAAGTCAGGTAAACAGACGCTTAAGAAGAAATGTCAAGGGGGTTCCAAATAGATATGTTGAATCTTTCAAAACCCAGGACAGTCCAACAAGTCTGAATGGCTGTTCAGGAAACCTTGTCACCCTGTCCCACCTTGACCCCTTTTTAATTCCAGAGAATCTACATTTTTTCTGTTTAGCAACATATTGTTTTAGGCAGGTAGGTTCTGAAAATCATTCATCAAGGTTACAGATGGCAGTGGGAGGAAATTCCTCATTTCCTCCTTCCCAGGTTGGGAAGAGTTTTTATTCAAGGATGTTCCTAGTGCCAAAGAAATAAAGAAAATGCTTGGGATCAATTTTGGATCATTCTTTCCTAAGCCTGTTTGGATAATGCCCAAATTCAGAATGAGATCAATTCACAACATGTCATCTCTTTGTCCTCTTTCAGGTTTCTTGTAACACTAGACTTAAAAATGCTTATCACATACCTATTCATCCAAGACATTAGATTTTTTTTTAAGATTTGGTGTGTCTGGATCACATTATCAGTTCTTTGCGTTACCCTTTTGGCTATCCAGTGCACCTAGCGTGTTCACAAAGTATTTAGCTGCAGTTATAGCTCATTGCAGGCTACAGAGTAGCCACATTTTTCTATATTTATATGACTTGGTTATCTTTGCAGAGTTAGAGTCTTTTTCAAAACGTCAGAAATCTCTCTGTCTGTCTCTCGGGTGAGGAATCTCTCACACAAGCTGGAATTCCAAGAGGACATTCAAAAGTCTTTCTTTACTTCTTCGCACAATTCAAAAAGCTTTTCTTCCACAGGAAAATAGATCTCTATTTTGATCTATTTCTATGTTTCTCCACTCATACTTTGATCACTCCAGGGAAATACCTCAGGATTTTGAATCTCATGGCATCTGTGATTTTCATGATACCCTGGCAATATTCCACATGAGAAAGTTACATTGGTATCTGAAATCTGTTTGGTTCCAGCATCAACACCCTTTATCTTTTCAAATCCCGGTGCTAGGGTTTGTCAGAAGAGTAGTCTTTTGGTTGAGACAACAAATATCCTTAAATCCAGATCCCCACTTCTCCCTTCCTGTTCCAAAGCAGTCAATCACCACAGACAACTTGAAGGGAGTCACCACAGTCTCACTCTACAGGCATCTTACATTCTGCCAGAATATAATTGTGTGGCAGACAAGTAGGATCAAGGCAGACTCTCATGAATGGAAACTAGATTAGAGGGTTTTCCAAGAGATTTGATCCATCTGTGGGGAGATCCTCAAGTAGGCTTCTTTGACTCCTCCCTAAAAAAATAACTGGCAAGGTTCTGTTCCAGGACCCCATGCAAGAAGGTCTGAAAGACAGCTGCCTTGTATTTTCCTTGATAATAAATGTTCCAGTATGCTTTTACACCCTTTCTACTAATATCCAAGGTACTTCTTAAGATTCAGAAGGAATCCCACAAGACAGTGGCATCGCTAGAGTTTGTTTCGCACGGGGCTGTCTTTGAGTTTGCCGCCCTTCCCCCTGGCAAAAATCATAGTCATATGCCCCCCCCCCCCCCATATACATCTCCCCCACAGCCACTCTTGTGTCCCATTACTTGGCTATTTCTCCCTATTTACCTTAAACACTGTAATCTGCATACTGCTTTATGCTTTAGTTCTACAATTATTACTTGGATTTAATTTTAAAAAAACTTTTATTTTAAATTTTATAGGACAAACACTGATAGACATCAGCTAAACAATACAGTCTCACAATGAAACAGACTTAAAGCTTCTCTGCCCTTGAAACACACATTCATTGAAACAGCATTGAAACCCACATTGAAAGAAAATGCATCTGTCCAGTGGCAGATAAAGTTTACATTTGGGCTGTTTACAAATCATAGGCCCTCTGCACACATATTTAAGACCATGCAAGCATACATGTGTTCTTTGATTCACCTTCCTGATTGTATTAAATTATATTCCTTGTATAATACAGCACACTTGTTAGACAGTGATTTAAATTTATTGTTTTGAATATTTTCCAGTAAGCAATGAGACAAAATGTATGAATCAATAATAACAAAACTGCTCAATTTCAAAACATTTCCATCATAAAAGTCTACTGAAATGTCTGTCATTACAATCCGCCAATATCAGTAAATATGCACAATCTCTACAGAAGTAAAAGTCATCTAAATAATTCCACATTAAAGAGATCTGTAACTAATGAAGAGGTTGCTGCTAGCAAACAACTTTATATCTCATTGTTTCATCTACAAATAAAGTGCCTGCTGCCCTTGAAGGATAAATTGCCTATGTTACATTAAAAAAAATTATAAGCTAGTAATATTGCAATAAGGAATGAATGGCAAACTGATAACAGGTTCATAGTTGCTAGGTATTTCCTCCAAAGGAGGAAATTCTCTGGGCTGCAGCATCCACACACACACACACACACACACACACACACACACACACACACACACACACACACACACACACACCTCCCTTAAACAGCAAACTTCCCTTACTTGAACCGCAGTAGTAGCAGCAGTTATGTGAATTGAATGGCGCACACACACACACACACACACACACACACACACACACACACACACACACACACACACACACACACACACACACACCGCTCCCTTAAACAGCAAACTTCTCTTACTTGAATGGCAGTAGAAGCAGCAGTTATGTGAATTGAACAGCACAACAGCAATAAGAAGCAGTAATTGCACGTGGGTGTCCAGGAAGAACAGGATGTATGCACACTCACAGATGTGATGCATCTGACAGTCCAAAAAGTGCCACCCAGGGTGGACCTCCCCTCTTGCACCCCACCTACGCCACTGCTCCAAGATCATTGTGGTGATTACTCCCTTCTGGCAAAGGCTAGAAATAGCCAGGTGCATTTACCACAAACTACTTCCTCATAGACTGGATCTAAGCAAGCAAGAAAAGGGCTGTTTGATGAACTCCGACATCAGTCATCTTCAGATGACTGCCTAGATGATAGGGTCATAATTACTTTTAGGCACCTGTTTAGTGAGGACATGCATCAGGTATTAAGGGGGTCCAGAAATCCTGCTACTAGAAACGTAATATTAGCAAATGGAAAAGTTATTTAGTTGGTGCCAACAACATAACCAGCACCCATTCAGGAAACGTTGTTTTCTGGTTATACAATATTTGTGTTAGCTGCTATCCTGTAACCTTTCTTATTCCTCTTTCAAGGCTTATTTAGCCCATGGATCATCCTCTTTCAAGGTAATCTCATATCCAAATGTTCTTGAAAGGGGTTTTAATAAGAGGCCTCCAAGAAAACTGGTGGCCCCTCCTTGGAATCTTAATGTTGTGTTATTAAAGCTAATCTTGCTCCATTTGAACCAGCTAACCTGGCTAACTTGAGGTTCGTAACATGGGAAACAGTTTACTGATTACTCTGACCTCTGTAAGAAGGGTATCTGAGTTGCAAGTCTTAGGGTGAGTCAACCCTATCTCTTTTCCATAGGGTCAGGGTTTCTTTCAGAACTAATCCTTCTTTTATGAAGTGGTATCCGAGTTTATCTTAAGCAAAACTATGCATCTCCCCATTTTCTTTCCTGAACCTAAAATGAGGGAAAATGCTACCTTGGATCACCACAGAAAATACAGGCACTATCTTGACAGAACTAAATCTTTCAGATATTCAGATCAATTGTGCATTTCTTGTGAAGGTAAGAAGAAGGGACAACATGTGTCAAAACAGACTGTTTCCAAATGTTTGTCTCAGGCTATTACCTTTTGTTATACTCACCATAAGAAATCTATTCCAGGCAGGGTCAAGGCCCACTCTATCAGACTTGTGATTCAAGGAGTTTGAGTCCATGGCTCTCAACTGTCCAGATTTTCACAGAATGTCTGGAATGTTTTGCTCATACTTTTGGGCGGTTCCTCTTTTGTGTTTTTTGGCAAATCAGTGAGAACTGAATTCATTAAATAATGCCCTTACTATCCATCCACTACACTACTTTCCTTCCCAATTCTACCACTTTTTCAACCTCCTCTAATTTGTTACCTGCTTATTTTATACCCTGCTCTATCCCTTCCAAAACTCTCTTCTTCTTTCTACAACACCTACTTACACAATCTATTCCCTACTTAAAACTACTTTTTACCATGGCCCCAACAAATAAACATATTTTCTCAAACATACTACTCTTAACCTCTACAATTGCCTGTCTTACCATACCTTACTTACTCACCTCCTTTGAATATCTTTCTCTCCCTGAACAAAACCATTACATCCGTCAAACACTAACACCCTCTTTCATCTTCTCCCTTAATCACAGTAACATAACCTGTAATTCCAACTATATGCTACCAAAATTTCACAGAGCGACCCACATTAGCTACATCTCTTCCAAAAAGACTCTTAATAACCACTATAAACTCCTTAAATCTCTACAATACCCCCAGCAACACCCCCTCCTAGACGGTGATATTCGTCCAAACCCTGGTCCCAATACTAACTACACCAATAACCCAACCAATTTCACATTGTCTATAGTCTCTACACTAACAAAACCATGCAACTCTCTCTTCATAGCTCACCTTAACATTAGAAGTATTAACAATAAAATTTCCTATCTACATGCTCTCCTTGATGTACACTCATTTGACATACTATGTCTTACAGAAACTTGGCTTAAACCATCTACTCTTGACCAGGAAATTACCCCTCCAGGCTATAACATCATTAGAAATGACCGTAAAACCAAAAAGGTGGAGGTATAGCCATTCTCTATAAATCTAACCTCCAAATTTCTCCCATTAATGTGCTTCCATCATTTGCCACCAATTCTGAAATCCTAACAGCCAAACTCCAAATCAATAACTCCAAATCTATCTATCTACTTTGTATGTATCTACCCCCAGGTAATAATACCAATACTCTAGAGGACCTATTCAGTCACCTCTCTACCCAACTACCCCAGGAGACCATTGTACTAGGTGACTTTAACATAGACTGGTCCACTTGCAGTTCTCTGAATCCTACCAATCACATAAACCTCTTTGGTTTCTCACAATTAATAACAACTCCTACAAGAATCCACAAACCTAGCAATAAGGAAACTACTCTGGATTGGATCCTTAGTAATAGCCACCCTGAAACTTATACTCCAGGAACCCTTCCCGATGACATTAGTGACCACATGCTTACTTACATTATCAGACAAAAAGTCCATATTCCAACTACTCATAACCTCAAAACCTCCCACTCAAAAAAATTCTTTAATCCAGACAGCTTTCTAACCGAATTGCAAGCATGTGACTGGTCACCACTAACCCATCTTGAACTTGATGAATCCGTTACATACTTTAATACTAACTTTCTTCAAATCCTTGACTGCCATGCACCTTATCGCACTACTAGAATAAGAACAAAATCTGCCCCATGGCTCACAAAACAAACTAGGCAGAAGATACTCCTTAGAAATAGAATCTAGGCTAAATCGAGAGCTACCAAATGCCCAACAAACCACCTTCACTATAAACAGCTAAGAAATGCCACCAAGAAGGATATTCTTAGAGATAAAAAAGATTTCTACCTTCAACTACAACAAACCAGCCAACAAACTCCACAAACATTTTGGTGTGGAATAAACACACTTCTTCAGCCTGGCCACACCACTACTCCAGACCCAACTGGTTTCAACCATAATAACTCCAACCAGATCCCTGATGCCTTTAATAACTACTTTACTGAAGCCATTCTAACCCTGGCTAATTCTTTACCACCTTTCACTACTTCCCAAACTAATACCTGCAATACTTCATTGCCTACCTTTCAGATACAACCTGTATCTACATCCCTCATCTGTAAGCTACTTCAAAAACTGAAACCTTGCACCCCTTCTGCTGACCGTCACCCATCTGAATTCCTACAAATAGCCGCAAAAGCCATAGCCTATCCCATCTCTATCCTCATTAACAGAACTATCACAGAAGGCAAAATCCCTGCTCTAGGGAAGATATCCCACATCATCCCTTTACACAAAGGTGGTCCTTCTACTGAGCTTTCAATCTGTCGCCCTATTGCTTTACTCTCCCCTTTAGCTAAGATCATGGAAAAGTGTGTTCACAAACAATTACTTAACCACTTACTACAAAATAACCTACTTGCAAACTGCCAACACAGCTTTAGACCATTCCATAGCACATCGACTGCCCTCTTATCCTTTACCGACTCTATATATAAAAATCGTAACAATAACTCTTTTTCCTCTGCACTATTTATTGACCTGTCGAAAGCCTTCGATATGGTTAACCATAACTTACTACTAGACACACTAAATGCCCATTCTCTCAACCCTCAAGCTATGCAATGGTTTAGGTCTTATCTGGAAAATAGACAGCAAGCAGTACTTTGGCAGAACAACTTGTCTTCTCTACTACCAGTTAATATTGGAGTACCCCAAGGCTCTATCTTAGGTCCCCTACTCTTTTCTTTATTTATTAACAATCTACACATGAACATACCTCAAGCCACCTGCATTCAATATGCAGACAACTCCACCTTAATCTGTACAGCCAAGAATATAGCCTCTCTCCACTCCCTCACCCAAACTGTTTTTCAAAATGTTGAAAACTGGTTTATGCAGCACTGCCTCCTCCTAAATCCCCAAAAAACTAAACTACTGCTTTTTACCCCTACTCACAAATCACCAACTCCTTTCTTCTCTATAACCTCTAACAATGGTACCAACATTACCCCAGATACTACAACCCACCTACTAGGTGTGACAATTGATAATCGTCTCAGCTATGATGAACACATCGGCTCCACCAAAAAATCTGTTAACAAAAAACTTGGCACCCTCTATAGAATCAAACCCTTCCTTACCCCTTCTGCAAGAAAAACTATTGCCCAAACCCACCTCATTTCTACCCTTTTCTATGCCTGTATTATATATACTAACCTTTCCAAAAACAACCTCTCTAAACTCTCCACCTGTTATAATAGCATAGCTAGATTCATCACAAGCTCCCCCTTTAAAACTCACCACTGCCTTAACCTCAAACAACTAGGAATGCTAGAATTGAAAAAACATATACTCTGTCAACAATTACTTATTACTCAAAAGATCCTATACCACCCTAACAACACCCCTATCCTCACCAATCTAATTACATCCTATAAAAATCTATCCACTAATAAGCTTCTAGTTTCCTCAAATAAAGCTAATAACAAAGCTGGGGATTCACTCTTCTCAAACACTGCAGGAAAAATCTGGAACCAGCTTCCCTCAGAATTATCTGCCCTTGCTTCTACTTCTCTTTTTAAAAAACATCTTAAAGAACATCTAAAAACTCATTGGCTTTGTCCATGCACTAACCCAGACTGATATTTTTCTTCACTTTTTCACTTACCCCCTTCCCTACTCCTTTAACCTAAGTCTCCAAAACTAGTTACTACTCTTTCTTTGAATTATGAGAATAACACTTATGTTCTCTTCCCTACCTGAGACTTGCTCATACCTTCTACTGTGTTTTGTATAGTTATTTAGTAGAATTTCTAATAAATCTGCTGTAGTTTAAAGATGTATTATTATTACTCCTTTTAGACTAATACTAGTCTGTACTGTAATCCCATATGTTTCTACACATTGTTAACTGTTATAGTTCAAAAATGTATTATTATTACTCCTTTTAGACTAATACTAGACTGTACTGTAATCCTTTATGTTTCTATACATTGTTAACTTTGTCACTGTTCATGCTTGGAGCTTTTCTCCCCGGGCCTCTACTGAAAATGGACATATATCCAGCTAGACTAGCCCGGTTAACAAATGTAACAATGGCTGCACCGAACAAGCTCTGCAGTTACCTCTAAATAATTCTGAGTCCTCCTGCTTAGTGGCTCTGCAGTTGAAGAAATCCTGCGCAGTAAAAGTAAATCCTGCATCAGACGAGATAGCCTGAACTGCCTTCTTGGCTTTAAAAGTAAATCCTCCTGTATTCAGTCCCAGTATCAAACAAACAGACGCGTGGCATGTAAATACTCCTGTATTCTGCCTGAAAGGCAGTTCCAGTATTCAAACATGCATGGCATGCTGACATCATCACGCACGTGATGACATCAGCTCCGAAAAGCACGAAACTCTTAAAAAAATAGCTTGAAAAATTGGAAATAATGGGGTTCCACTCGGGAATCATGGCACCCCATTATTGGGACCCCAAAACTTGGTAAAAAACGAGTTATTCAGGATGGTTGGGAGGGTCTTCTCCAGTATGGTGCATTCCGTTAACAGTGAAGGACACATGAAGTTCCAGACACTTCTGAACCACAGCCTTAATGATGCATTACGTTAACAAGAGAGACACATTAAGTTCCTGACACATCTGACCCACAGCCTGTCTTAATCAAAAAATAAATATGGTACTTTCAGCCCTATATATATATATATATATATATATATATATATATATATATAGCAGGTACTTTTCACCTGATGCTATTTGATTTTGTTTAGAATACATGGAGTTCAAATGCATCCTTTACTGCAGTCTCATGCAATATCTTTTCAAGTCTTATGCAGGCTACATGTTTATATTTTTACCATGGCAGACAAAACAGAATGTCCAACTTGTTTTTCTCTTGCATTAGAATCTGAGTCCATTTGGCAACATGCATTGCCTTTCTCATGAGGACAGATTCTTTTGATGTTCTACCTGTTCCTGTTATTCAAAACATCTTATGCAAGACAGTAAAAATGTCTCAGAAGAGTTTTTTTATTTGCTTTACTTTAATAGTGGCAGATTTGATTACCACTACCTAAAAAAGCTGACCTTGACACCTCATCTGCTACTTCCGAGAAAAATGCCAGGAGTTGTTTAGTCAGATCTCAGCCTTCCAGTTAGATTCCACAACGTAACAGCTGCATGACATGCTCTTGAAGCCACAGCATTATTCTTATTGTTATTATTATTATTTTTTAAGTGTGAATTAAGCCTTTTTTTTCCAATAGGCATGAGAGACCCCACTAAACCATTCATTCTTCACACTAGAAATATTTTGCTGTCTAAGCAAGTTATTTTGCCTTTGACCTCTCTTTCCAGTGCTAGTTTAAAGTGTTCTTTAGTTTGAGTTCATTTCTGCCTTTCACTGATCCTCTTATGAAAAGCTTTTGGATCAGGACTATTTTAGATTGAAAGTGGTTTTGGCCCTGAAACTCTGTGATAGTGTGAAATGGACTTTCACCCAAACCTTCAAACACCATAGCTTAGGTGTAGTCTTCAAAGTAAGGCTAGTCTTAGACAACAGCCCATCTTTATTAGCAGTTCTGTATAAGCAGACAGGAAGACATTTCTGATTTCCAGTCTATTAGAGAGGATTTTTGTGTGCATGTGTTCGAATATGCTGACATTCCTCATCTTTGTGTACTAAAGAGTTTGAGCTGTTCTTTTCTGGTTTTATCATCTATGAACTAGCAGTCCATTCACTACTGTCTTAGATTATTTTTGTAGGAATACCACAATGAAAACGAAAGGTTTCACAATTTAGTGTTCTAAAATTCTTCCTTCAACTTCAGTGACAGTACAGCTGAAACAGAAGAGTTCCACTAACAAGAAAAGAGCTTTAGATTCACTGATATCGCCCTTTTGAGGTGTGAAGAACTGCAGTGTTGAATATCTTTCTGATTTCAGGCCTTGAATGTTTGAAGTTAGACTTTTGCATTGTAAAATGGTATGCAAGTATTTATGCTGTAATAGTATGAAATTTCCAACCACCAAAGAAGTGCACATATCTTTAGCTTGTTGGATACGCACCACCATGACATTTTCTTTCCATTCCTGTGTATTCTTCCTGACTTTGGTAAAACTAATTATGCAGGTCTGCCTTGAGCTATTTTAGTACACTTACTATTTCATTGCATTCTAGGTATGTACTGTGCTGGTGAAGGTCTATCTGTGCCAAGTGGGACTTGCAGTGCTGGATACTATTGTACTAGTGGGGCATCGAGTCCATCTCCCATTGAAGATAAGGTACTGTACTGTGCATTAATTTTTCATTGTTTATTTATAGCTGTAGTGCATTAGATAACTGTCACATTATGGTCAGAGATAAAATTATAAGCATAAGGAATTAGTAGATCAGAATCCAACTCATTGGTTTTGGTGTAGCATGTGTGTGGATGGGTGCCTTCATATTATCTACAACTGACAGTAAACTCTTAGAACTATTTTGTAACCTTACTGTATTAAACAGTGAGAATAACAGATAACCCATACTAATATTTCCCCTTTCAAAAGGCCTGATGGCACCTAAGAATGCATAGCTGAATGCTGCACTGAGCGCCATAATGGCATCTTGTGCTTCAGATCATGTATTCACTGAACAGTGGAAGAAAAGAATACCTGGATGAAGGAATTTTACTGCACTCTAGGTTTGCTCTTTCATGGTCTACAGTTCTGTGTTTTTCCTTACTGAAGACTGTTAACCTAGATGAAGCCTGGGACCAATAGTGATTCACAGAAGAATGCATTTGCTTAGAAGATAAGCAAGGACTTGAATAAATGCGTTTGACATGAGTGTACATGTAAGTATTGTTTTAAGGATGGTAAATTGAAGAGAGGGGGCAAGGAAGCTGGTCTAGGTTGTATTTTATAGTTAGCCATTCAAATGAACAAAGTGTGTCACAGTGTTCTCTTTCAGGACTATGTAAGTATGACTTCACAAATTCAGTTAGAAATAACATGTACTTCATGGATTTTTAAAGAGTAGTATCTATAACCATTTCTTAACTTAAGATTACTTTAGAATTCTTATCTGTCTCTCCTCCAGTATTTACTCAGAACACTCTATCGTTTGATCATTTGATTGTAAAGTAAGTCTTTCAAACATGTCTATTTTTTCATTGTAATTCAGCTGTAAATTTCTTTGATTGTAAAGTAAGTCTGTCAAATATTTTCTTCTCTTCTTTGTAATTCAGCTGTAAATTAGTCCTGTTTGTCATTTTGTAATTTGGAACTTTTCTCCCGGGGACCTCTGCTGCAAAAGAGCTTTTGTCCTGTTGGACTTCCGTCTTGTCTCAGTGCTGCATAGCACTGACTTTGTCATCTTCTACTTGAACAACATTTTCTTGGAAGACAACCAGTGTGTCAGTGTACAGGCCTTAGTGTAAATCAGAAATAATGGAAGGGAGAATTATCTGCAGTGAGTTAAAAAAGAGAGAACTGGTTCCAGTCTCAGTTCTGAGGAACTGCTGTCAGGTAACTTCTTAGACATGTTTATTCCTTCTGGCTCTTAAAATCCTGCTCAAGAGGTAATTAAAGAGTCTATTTATGAGACCGTACCCAAACCCTACCTGTAAGAAAGTTCTAAGGATTATTTTTTAAACACCGTTTTTAAATTATCTCTTAAGACATAGACGTGTGTGTGTGTGTGTGTGTGTGTGTGTGTGTGTGTGTGTGTGTATGTATATTAACAGAAAAGAATATAAAGCATATTTACCTTTTGGTATTGCATTATATGTTACAGATGTTATCTTTCTTTAAAACAACAGTCATTCAGTCTGCCATGCTATAAACTGGTCGATTCCTGCCTTCCCCTTAAACCTCACTCCTAAACATTGTTCAGCATGTGCTTTTCCCAAAAATTCCATTTATTTCCATGTAATTTTCTTGCTCCTTCCTTTTTCTATCCACCCAACGTCTAGTTCTTTAATCTGTTTAGCAATATTCAGTACTTCAGTTACTGTTGGTTTAGGTTTTGATTTCCATTTTCTAGTAATTGCTTTTGTATTTTTTTCAACCAAAAGTATTAAACTTAATAAGGCTTTACTATGTCTAGGCAATTCAGATCTTGTATTCCAGATCAAAAGAATCAGTTTGTTAGTTAAAGCCATTTGTTTAACCGGTGTTTCTGGTAGAGTACTTTGTAGAGTAGTTTTAAAATCTGACAGCTCATTACACTCCTAAAATGCATGTTCCGAGTTGCTTCTTTCTTTCCTACTAAGCTTCCAGCATTTGTTGTCTACCTGAGAAAAAATTCTTTGAAGTCTGCTTGGGGTATAAAATATCTGTGCAAACTTTTCCAAGCTAAAATCATAAACCTTCTGGACTTTGTTGTATACTTGGGAGCCACACTTATGTATTTCCATTGTTCCTTTGTTAATTGCTTTTCCAGTCTCTTTTCCCAATCTTTTCTAACCATCTCTGATTGATCTTTATAGATATTGTGCAATATTTTATACGCCCTAAAAATTATTCCTTTTTAAGAGCAACTATTCTTCATGACTTACCTAAACTTCTGCCAGAGGTGGTCTTTCTCTTATAACTTCCCTATATCTATCTGTTTGCCTGTACTGTGGTAATTAACCCTGGTAGTGAAGGGAATCCCTAATCTATAGTCCAAACTCCTGCTTGGCCTCATCCACTCTTTTACCTATCCCTCTGTATTTTTTTGCTGCCAGTACCTTGGTTCCCTTGCCAGATTTCTCCAGTAAATTCCAGCCCCCTGTTGTCTGTTTTTTTGTACCCGTTTTGACTTAGTTCTTAGAATTCTTTCTCAAACTTTATAAATACAGTAATCTGGTTATTTTTATTCTCTTTAAGGATCTGCATCCAAAATCCTACTCTATTGAACTCCCTCTGCTTCATCATCATCCCTTTCCACTTTGATTTATAACCTTCTGCTTGTGTTATATATATGAACCTTAACTGAGTAGCTCTAAAATATAAGTACAAATTAGATGAAGTTTTAAGGAACAGTTTTTGACTCGCCTAATGAAAAGATTTTCTGACATTAGACACCTCTCCACTCCATTTAGAATGTTCTTTTACACATTCGAGAGAATGGAAGAAAGTCTTGATGAATGGATTGGTTTCTATAAATTCACTCCTGGGATAATCTGTGAAGTCCTCCTCAAAATGTTGATGACGATGGCTGAAGTACAGATTTCTACATGGTCTTTATCATAAAGAGCAGTCATCTGGTCGTCGCCTTTGGTAAAGCAAAGTTGAAAGGTCTTGCCATATTTTCTGAGATATTGTGTATCCATTGGTCCAGAATTCTTTGTAGTTCGTTTTTTTTTTTTTTGGCCAAGGAAGGATAGAAGTAAATCTGCTATTTTAGAAAGCAGACAGTGAAACTGATCTGGATAAAGACATAAACATTGCTTCATTCCACTTAAAAGAGAAAGGGAAAGAGAGAGATTAAATGTACAATCCACGTATTGGAAGATAAACGCAGAATGTTCATTGAGAAATGGAAAGAGCCTTTGAAACTTGGGTTTTCAGAGTCATTCACCCCAATATGACCTGACTATTTTATCTTTCCATAATTGTGGTATGAAACCATATAATAAAGAGTAAAAAGTGGAAGACAGACAGATAAATGTATAAGATAAGAGTTTTCAGTTCAAAGGCTTACACAGTTTAAGAAACTTGGTGTAAAGGCCATTCAGTCTTGAGTTTCCAGAATAAGACAGCTTCTCCAAAAGTTTCAGTGTCTGTGTAGAATTAATCTGCTAAAGTAGACAGGAGGGTAGAGAAACTCCTTAACCATTGTTAAATACGTAATCTCTAACATGGACAGGAATCCAGAAGATGTTTGACCTAGATGCTCCTTCAGCAATAGGAGGCACACTCAAGTATTTCATTGATGGCTTATTGGGTCCACTGTACCTTCTCAGCAACAGCTGTACTGATAATGTTTTTTGAAAGATACAAATAAAAATAAGAGTGGACTCTTCCCTTTTAATTATTTTCTGTCACTTCAAAAAGGTTACGCTCATCTGTATCCCCCCAACTTTAGTAATAATAATATAGTTATGTTGAGTTACCTAGTAATTGTGACATTTTTGTTGTTGTTGTAGCTTGTGATCCTGTTGTTTGTTGATTCCAGAGAAGTGTTTTTGTTTCTCATTTTCCTGTGAGATATACAACTTTATGGTGGTTGGGACTTCTGGAATGTGCAAGTACATGTACCATGTTGCTGGTAATTGTATAGACTGTAACCTGTAGTATGAGCTGCACTGCTTTACCCTTCCAGTGATTTTATGCCCCCTTGGCATATCAAACAATGGTTCTTTTATTGTAGATTCTTTTGACCTGTTAGGCTTTTTGCAGTTGTCAACAGTCCTCCTTAGCCCTTCAGTTTCTGCTTCTGCCTATTCTGTTTGTGTCAGCTGTTTTCATTGTGGGGTTGTCAGACATATCCAACTTGCTCTGATATCCTATTCCTTCCTGTTTCTGTGAAGGAGTTCTGTTAATGGCAACCTGTGTTTCTCTGCCTGCATTAGACTATAGTCTGATGTCCAGGAAACTAATCTCTTGATTTCTTATTCCGCCATGTTTTTATCCTATTATGCACCCAAATTAAGATTAGTCCGTATGTTGATTGAGTGATTGGCTGTATATAGACTTGGAAATCATGATTTTGACTCTAAAGGCTGCCAACATGCAATGTTTTTTAAATAATTTATAGCTGGTATATTGTACTAGTAATATAGATCGCCACTTGGCATCACTAACTTCAGGTTCCACATGCTACCACAGATATTAGTATCAGTGTTTATCTTCTCATGTTTGCTACATTAAAATATCACTTGAACTTGATGTCCACTGTAAAAACCTCCCTCTGGATTGTTTTTTACTGGACATGTGACCTATGAAGTATTGTATGTATATCCACTTATTAATATTAGTGCACATCTGTACTCCATTCCCATGTGATCTGCCATAGTTTAGTTTAACCACAGTATACTCATTGCCCTTGTTATTGGTTCATAAGTTCATACTAGTCTAATTACCATGAGGGTCTTGACAAACCTAGCTGTGCAACCCAACCCAGTTTTGTCCCAGAGTTCCTTGGACGCCTATATGATGGAGTATGTTAGTAAAGAGATCACTAGGAGTTATGTGAGGGGGTATATTAGTTGGAGATTAATATACTTACTGTCCATCTCTGTTCATCAATGACATGGGGGCCATGCTGGAGATATATTTGTGATTTCCCATCAAGTGATCAAGGTTTCTTTATAAAATGGTCAGGGTTGAACTCTGCTTCATGTAGACAGAGAGTGTGGGGATCTTTTGAGACACATATTGGTCCCTCCAGCAGTTTCTATTTATGTTGCAGACAAAGCTTGTGTCTTTGATCTAATGTTCCTGGTGCTGTTTGTCTTATGGATGTGTAAGAGATCCAGCAGAACAAGTCCGAGGACACCTTATGTAATTAGCATAGATCGCCTCTCAGCAGCCTGTAAGAGACTGAGTACAAAGATAGGACCTTAAGACAGTCTGTTTAGGACAGGGTATTCTTACCCTGGATTTTCCTGATGAGGAACCATTGAGGGCATGCCAGCTGTTGTACGTGCATGGCTTGATGCAAGCCAAAGGGGCATTACAGTCAATGATAGGTCTGATAAGAGTTGAATAGCATGGTATTGTTACTTCCTTGGACTTGGATGCCATACCATTGCTTATGAGGTGGGTGACACAGAATGATTTTCTTACTATCTTGGCTATATGTTGTTTTCACATCAGATTACTGTCAACATATGCTCCCAGATCCCTGACTGTCGGGTCAACACTTAAGGCTGTTTTATTGATGAAGTCATTAGCTTGGGTGGACGCTTTCGCAAAGGGCACTATAATGCATTTCTTTGCACTGAGTTTTAAATTGTGGCTTTTGCACCAGTCATTTGTTTGTGTTAGGCCCTCTTGTAGGATGTTGTTGTCATGGGAGGAATCATTGATCATTCTCAATTTGCAGTCATCTAAAAATATGATGAGCCAGAGGCCTGTGACATTAGCCTTGACTTCCGAGATGTAGTTGTCAAACAAGAGTGTGCCCAACACAGTACCCTGGGTACTCCACTCCTGACCAGTCTCATGGTGGAGGTGGTCTCGCCGATCCTGACTTCTTGGGTTTTATCTATGAACCAGCTGACACTCCTGTAAGTTATTAGAGATTTATGCGTATTTCTGAGAGTTTGCCCAAATATTTGAATGAGATATTGTATCAAAATCCTTGGCCAGGTCAAGGTAGGTGGTATTCATTTTTTTTCCCTCATCCATAGCCATTGTGATCCTTTCAAAATGTCTACCAGGTTACGTAGGAAAGACATTCCCATAACAAAGTGAAAATAGGGATGGGTCCAGTATCCGTTGGTTGCTAATGTCCTTGTTGATAATTTCTATAATTCATTCTATGGATTTGCATATTAGACTTGTCAGACTAATAGGTCTGTAGGTCCCTGGGTCAAGTTAATGGTCTACTCTTATAAGGACAAGGATGACCAGTATGGCCTTCCATTCATTTAGGAAGTAACCTGGTTTGAGGCTGTTGTTGGAGTGCCTCAAGTGGTCCAGCTGGGCCATGTATTAGGCTATTTAGGAGGCAACCAAGGATATTGTCGGGGCCCACAGAAGCAGTGTTTTAGGCTTTAGTAAGCATCTTCAAGACCTATTACCCGTTGATAGTTGGGGCTATGCAAGAAAATATTTCACAGGGGTAGGGGGGAGGGGGATGTGAAGTTAAAGCTAAATTTATCAGCCAGTAGATTTGCCATGTCACTCTGGTCAGTGAAGGCTATGCCATTTACCACCAGTTCTGCACATTGCTGAGTGTTACCTTTAAGATTTCTTACATAGCTGAAGAAAGACTTGTGATTGTACTTAGCCTGGGAGACAATCCTGACCTCGTAATTGGCCATGTTAGATTTTATTTGACCTTTTATTGACTTGTTTAGTTGAATTAGATACCTCTTGCCTGTGAGAGTTGCTGTTTCTCATTTTGACCATAACGTTTTTCTTTTGTTCCATAGCCTGTTAAGGGAAGGATTCCACCAGTATGATTTCTTTTTGGTGTTAGATTTGGGCTTGCTTCTGGTAGGTATGGCAGCCGCAATGTATCCATTTAGATGTTTGTACAGGGTGTCTGTAAATAAAATTTGTTTAATTTCTGATGGATGTTTCTCAAACCAGTACTTCATTGTTGTTAATATTAGGCCTGTTCACTTGTATCTATTTTGTATGACCTTCATACATCTTATGGTTATATTTGTGTATAATTTTCATGCAAATTTGTGTAAATCTTGTAAACTGTTATTTAAAAAAATTGTTACTTCATTTTATATATAGCTTGGAGCTTTTCTCCCCAGGCCTCCACCAAAAATGGGCTTTTAATGGCCCAGTGGATTTTCCCAGTAATCAAATGTCAATAAGTAAATAAATAAACATATTACAGGTATCTACTTTAGGTATTTGCTTAGGTAGCTGTGTTCTCAAGAGTCTGGGGGAGCTGTGAATTTTGACAAACAGCCACTTAATATGATGTTGTTTTATTTCTAGTGCTATATTCACTACTTTTAGTAGAGTTGGTTTAGAATTTTATTTCCATTTTCTAGTAATTGCTTTTTTTGAAACCAGCAGAATTAAACTCATCAAGGCCTTACTGTGTCCAAACAATTCAGATTCTGTATCACAGATAAAAAAAATAATTTCCTTAGTTACACCAATTTGCTTACCCACTATTTCTGATAGAGTAGTCTGTGGGGAATTTTTAAAGTCTGCCAACTCATTACACTCCCAAATGTATGTTCCAAATTACCTCTTTCTTCCCCAACACACCTCCAACATTTAGAGTCTACCTGAGAAAAATACTTTGGAGTCTGCTTGAAGTGTAAAAGTATCTGTGTAAACACTTCAAAGCAAAGATCTTAAATCTTCTAGACTTTGTTCCATATTTGGGAGTCATACATATATCCCTCATTGTTTCTTTGTAAATTGCTTATCCAGTCTCTCTTCAAAATCTTTTATAACCTCCGCTGATTGATTCCTGTAGTTGTCATGAAATATTTTATATGCCATAGTAATTATCCCCTTACAGCAGCTTCTCTTCTGGATTCTACTAAAAACTCTACCAGTGGTGATCTTTTGCTTAGGATCGCCTTATTTATTTCTCTTTGTTTATATTCTGGTATCAATCCTTGACAGGGAGGGCTGTCTGTAGCCTGCAATCCAAATGACTTCTTGGCCTCTTCCCATTCTGTTAACTTTACCTCTCAAATTATTTGCTCCCAATACCTTGGCTCCTTTGCCAGTTTTATTTTATTTATTATTATTTATTAATTTATTTTACATTTGTTGACCAGGTTAGTCTGGCTGAGCTGATAGCCCTTTTTCAGTTTGACCTGGGGAGAAAAGCTCCACAGATTTAAAATGGCAATGTATAAGTAAAATATAATTGTATAAGTAAAAATCACAAAAACAATATAAAAAGAAAAACATTGACGTTTTTAAGTAGGAAACAGTAAAAGCATAGGGACTATTTACAGGGTTCAAGATGACATTACAAATAAGATGTGTGCAGGAGCAGTATGCAAGTATATCATACAGTATATTAAGTTTGAAATACAGTCAAGAAGGTTGCCTGTAGTGAGGAGCATAGAGGCAATATATAAGAAGAGAGTATTTTTAGGATAGGTTAACCTAAAAATTCGATAGTTAAGATGTCTAACAGAGCTAACACAGAGCAGAAATAAAACCAGTGTAAGGCAGATGGTATGCTACAATAGGAGAGGGAGACAGTTTATGGAGGGTGGGTACAGTGGCAAGACCAGTGACTTTTTTAGGTAATCTTTGGTGGCTGATTTAAATTCATTGAGTTGCTTTAGTGATCTAATTTCCAATGGAAGTTTGTTCCAAGAGATAGTAGGGGAATAGTTATACAGATTTTGACCAATTTTGCTCTTAGGTTTATAGATTTGTTGTAGGTTTTGGTCTGAGCTTCTGAGAGTTTTAGAAGGAGTGTAGAAGGAGATTAGAGGAGACAGGTTGAGACAGAAACTTTGTTGGTACAAGACAGAGTGGACAATTTGAAGTTGAGAGAGGAGAAGCTGGTGGGGAAATTCAAGCCAGTTTAAGTGGTTTAAAGAGAGGCAGTGATTAGACTGACAGCTTTGATTTGCAGCAGATCTGGCCACTTTGTTATAGGTATTCTCTAGCTTGGTTAGGAGAGAGGTTTGGAGGTTGGCGAGGATTTGAGAGCTGCACAGAAGGCTTTGTAGGAGATAGCCATGAGAGAGGGAGACTTTAGCTTTGTTTGATAGGAACTTTTTATTTCTATATAACAGGCCAAGTTTTTATGTGTTTTCTTAATACAATTATTAACATACAAATCAAATTTTAGTTGGTCATCTATCAGGACCCCTAGAAGGTTAGCGTTGGGTTCAGCTATGATAGGTGTTTTATTTAGAGAGAGGATAACAGAAGTGGAGTTAAGGTTATGTAGGCTTTTAGGAAGAAAAAGTAAGAGTTTCGTTTTTTTAGGATTCAGAATTAGCTGATTTTTAGAGAGCCAGGACTCAACAGAGTTGAAGAATTTCTGAGTAATAGAATTTAAGTTAGAGAGGGTATCTGCAATGGTGATGACAGTAGAGTCATCAGCATATTGAATGAGGGTTGACTGATGACAGGAGGTGTAGAGTTGATTAGTAAAAATATTGAAGAGCAGAGGACCAATAATAGATCCTTGGGAACACCCATTTTGATAGGGAGAGGAAGAGAGAGAGCAGAGATTAATTTTACTGATTGAAGTTGGTCTGTGAGGTAGCTAGTAAACCAGGCAATGGTAGAGGTGGAGAAATTAAGGGTAGTGAGTTTTTCCAGAATAAAAGGGTGAAAGACTGTAAGAAATGCTTTAGATAGATCTAGGAATAAGCATGATACTAGTTTATTGTTATCCCTGGCCAGAGGAATAGTGTTGAAAATGGAAAGGAGGGCTGTAGTGGTGCTATGTTTTGGGCAAAAGCCATGTTGTTTGTGGGTGAGTAGATTTTCTTGTAATAGATGTTCCATGACTTCCTTATGCACACATTTTTGGGAGAGGTGACTGGATGGCTATGGGTCTGAAATTGGTGATGTCTGTGGAGGGTTCCACTTCATATCATCGAATTAACCACCGAGACCACAAATAAAAAAACCCATTTCATCCAATTTCACATCATTTCAATCTCAAATAATTCAATGAATCTCAAAACTACAAATAACCCATAATAATGTTTTTACTAAATGTATTTTAACAGCAAGCCGCCTGCACCCTCAAGGGAAGGCCCCTCCCCCAATAATCTCCCACACACATAGTTGAAGCCCAATACTTTACCCAGTGGGGTTAGGAAATTAATTTTTCCCCACTGTAGTGCATAAGTGGAGTATCTGGGCCTGATATTTATAGTTTGCTTCATAGTTTTCAATGATTTGAGATATGATATGAAGTGGAACCCTATGGAGTTACCTCCTTTGTGTATAGGTAGGGTATAAAATTCTTTCCAGATAGAGGGCACTTTAGATTCAGAGATTGACTGGTTTATCAGTATAGAGACTGGGAGGGCTAGAGAGTCTGCTTCAGTCTGAATGAAGTAGGGAGCTAGATTATCAGTAGATAGAGAACAGGGTTTTAGTTTGTGAAGAAGAGACTTATATAGCTGGTAGGCATTGGTTTAAGGGAAAAATATTAGTAGAATTCTGAGTTGAGAGAGGATCAGGTGGATTTTTATTGTCAGAATTTAAGGGGGCAAGACTTGCCTTACTAATGGAATCAGTAAAGTAGGAATTGAAGATAAAAGCAGTCTCTTGGGGTGTATTTGTTGGGCAGGGATTTGGAGATGAGAGTTACCAGGATGAAGTATTTGATTGATCGAGTGCCAGAATTTCTTGGGATTTAATCTTTGCGAAGTGGAAGGGTTGTTATAGAAATCTTTTTGTCTTTGTTGATATGTTTTTTACAAGGTTTCTAAGGTATTTATATTTCTGTAAGTGAATGGGGAGCTTAGTTTTTATCCAGGTTGTCCACATTCTATCTATAGTTTTTATCATGGAGCAGGCTGGGTAGCCTTAGTTAGCCAGGGACATATGTTGGATTTGACATGTATTGTGCATAAAGGAGCCAATGAGTAAAGAATATTTAGAAAAGTTGCATTGAATGTGTTTACTTCTTCGTCTAGAGGGAGATGGGTCAGAAATGGCCAGTTAATTTTGGAAAGGAAGGTAGTAAAAGTTTCAGGGTCAGTGTTGGATAGCTTGCAACATTCAATGCATTTATATGGTCTGGAGAAATGAGGAGAGAATCTAATAACTTTTACTGGAGAGTGACCTCTTAGGGAGTCAGAAAATGTTTCATGGTTGTGATATTTATGTGGGCCTGAGTCTAATATCCAATCACTGAGTGAGATGGAGTTTAAAGATTTATTAGCATGGGTAGGTATGGAAATGAGCTTTGTAAAGCCATGCAGGATAATACTTACAGTGGACTCAGGTGAGCAGATGGATAGCCAGTTTATATTTACATCCCCAAGGAGGATGGTTTCATTATGTATGTGTTGAATAAGCCAGGAGAGAATCTGTTCAAGTAGGGGGATGTTATCACCAGGGGGGTATGTAAATGGCTGCTACAATAATTTTAAGATGATTGTTGAGTTTTAGGTTTGCTATTAGGAATTCAGCAGGTAGAAAGGATGGGGTTTATCTAGTAAAGAAAGTGTAAGATGGTGTGATTAGACAATGGCTACTCCTCCACCTTTTTTATTTTGGTGGCCTAGTCAGAGTATATTATACCCAGGAGGTAGAAAGTCTTTGTTGGAGTTAAGAGGTTTTAGCCAAGTTTCTGTGAGAGTAACAATATTTGGGGAGTGAGTGGAGACCCAAACATGGAATTCACTGACTTTACCTAGCAAACTTCTGATATTAATAGAGTAGAAAGATAAATGTTTTTTGGATAGTGAGGTGTCCAGTAGCAGGATTAGTTGAATTGTCAACAGGGAACGGGGAGTTTGGGCCTGGATTTGGATGAATATCACCTGATAGTAATAGAAGTTTAAGGAGAGTATTTACATTGTAGTAAGAAGGGCAGTAGATGAGATACTTAACTTTTTGGACAAGGTGTGGGGTATACAAAAAATTTGATTTTGAGGAGGAAAATATTTGAAGGAAAGATGCATGGGAAGATTACAAATCAGTGAAAAGGTTGTGCAAAGGCATCTGAGTGAGTGAATGTCAGAGATGGAGTTTCATGTGTCAGTTGTATATTATAAGTGGTGAGAAGGTAAAGTAGAAGTAAGGAAGGTAAGTAGAAGAATGTTAGCAGCATATCGGTTCTGTTAAATAGGAAGATAAGTAGTGGTGTGCTGGAGGGAAGGAAGTAGATTATAATAGTGATATTATTAATAGTTTCAGATTAAGAAGAGAGCAAGGATGGAAGATACAAGTAGGAAGGTCATGGGATGGGGTAGTTAGCTAGCCAAACAGACCTGGTGATGAACAGGATGTGAGGCATGACTACGTGGGTTGGACCTGAGGACAGGAAGAGGAGGCATTTGAGGGAAAGGGAAAAAGAGAGGTTAGCTATACATTAAATATGAGGGTGGGTGGGAAGGGGGTAAGTTAGAGGAGTGGAGTGAGCTCAAGAATAGTGAGGGTGAGTGGAGCAGGGCTACACCAAGCAGAAAAAGCTCAGAAGAAAAACAATCACCAAGCAGGAAAAGCTCAGAAGAAAAACAATCAGCAAAAGTGAGAAAACAAAGGCAAGAGAAAGAGGTAAAAAATACTTTTCCCTTGGGATGCTACTAAGCCAGATGCTGGGGAGGAAATGTGTGGTAGAGTATTAAGAATGGCAGCACCCAGCCAAACATAGAGGGGAGGAGTATGGTGGGGGAACACTAAGCAAATAAAGTATAAGAGTCAGGTGAGATTCTTATTAGTGGAGAGCTCAGAAGTGAGATAGACGATAGCAGGTACACAACTAGACTGAAAATAGTGGAAGATGGGGGGGACGAGTTCTGCTGGTAAGGTACTGTTTAAACATTCAATGTTAAAAAGGCAGTAAAAAACACAGTTGGATTATGATGACATACTTTGCCTTGCTTTGGTGGCTGGGGTAAAATTTAAGGGGTGATAGTAGGCCAGAGGTTTTTAGTAGTTTGTAAAGACTTGTTTCTGCTTAGCAGATCTGAGGATTGGTATATGAAGGCCTTTGAGCTATGGCAACCTGGAAGATAGCTATAGGTACTGCAAACGAAAGAAAAAGAGAAGGTAGGTTAGAAGAGTAGAAGTGGGAAAGGCCGGAAATAGAAGGAAGTGAGAGGATAAGGAAGATAGAATGCGTTTGAAGAGGGAAAAGAAACAAGTAGAGAGGAAGAGCAGAGATAGAAGAGGCAGGATGTTAGGGTCGCATACTGCAGAGAAAAGAAGGAACGATACAGTAAGAAAGTATACTACAGATCATATTTTTAGCAACATAGCCTCTCTGTGGATCAGTTAAGAAGGCAAATCTCAGTCAAGTATTAGCAACAGTAATTCTTTCCAGACAATAGAAATGATGTACAGCTAGTAGTAGTTAATGTAACATAATGCAGTAATGCAACAACAAGAGGGCAGTTTTAACTAAAACACGCTGAAGCGTAGGTCAGGAAAGACATTATAAAAGCAGCAGTTAATGATACAAAACTGAAAAACTGGAAAATAAGACTCTGAGCATCAATGCAGCTGTTATCTGAGCAGTGTGTGATAACAGGTCTGCAGGTTTGGTTTCAGGTTCAGAAATATACTAGTTACTTCCATGCAATACACTGCTACACAGTGTAGAGGTTTGCTATTTATAGAAATTAATGCAAAAAAAACAAAAACTCAGAAATAATCCCAATGACAAAAAAGCACTAGCAATGACAACAAGATAATTTGCTGGAGGTTTTATGGTGTTAAAAAATGCTAAGCTCAGACATCCGTAATAAATGTGGAGCATCGCTTCCCAGGGAGAGGCTAATGACTATGTAGTATTTAATTGGAAGTGACGGATTAACCCATTATCAATGGCCGAGATGAATAAAATGCATAAAATGCAGTAATAACAAATGGCTCCAAAAACTAGGGACAACAAAAATAAATAAATACACCAAAATCTAGCAATAGAAAGTACAAGAGACAATACTGAGTAATAAGTGGCTCTGAGGAGTACAGTTTAGGTGAGGAATGAGTTCTAGTAATATATAACAATGAAATGTAGAATGATCATGATTATACCAGCATGCATCTATATTCAAACATTGCCAGTATTACAGACGAGCAAGTAGCTGGTAGAGTAAGTAATTAACAGTAAATGCTTGTGTAGCAGTTGCACTTTACCAGGAATCATTACAGCAAAACATGAAACAATATTGTGAGAGCTATAAAACAATCAACTGATTATACAGAGAAACAGAGGATGCCAGTTTGTTCACAATGCAAGGTACAGAGAGTTACAGGAAAGAACACAAAATGCATAAATTACCTTACTTAGTACAGTATTGCCAAAGACAAAAATACAGTTGAAATCACAAAGGTATTACCACCAGAACTGCAGTAGAAAGGTCAGTTTGGGGAAAAGAACGGAAAAAGAGAGGACTCCAAAAGTTAGAAAAGAATTTAAATGGCACAGTGCATCATGGGAGAGTGGGCGTGCAGGAAAAAATGGGAGAGGACAATGAGAGATTGGAGTGGGGCTACACCGAGCAGGAAGAGCTTAGAAGAAAAAGAATCAGTAAAGTGAGAAAATGAAGGCAAGAGAAAGAGGTAAAAAAAACTGTTTCCAGGGGGATGCTACTAAGCCAGAGGCTAGGGAGGAAAAGAGTGATAGAATGGTAAAAATGGCAGCTTACAGGCACTCGAGAGAGAGGAAAAAGATGGAGGGGAGGACAAGGGGGGAGAAACATTAAGCAAATAAAATATAAGAGTCAGGTGAGATTCTTATTAGTGGAGAGCTCAGAAATGAGGTAGAGCACAGCAGAGGCACAAAGAGAATGAAAATAGTGGAAGATGGGAGAGGAGGGGGAGGAGGGGAGTTCTGGTGGTAAGGTACCATTTAAATATTCAATGTTAAAAAGACAGAAAAAAACACAGTTGGATTATGATGACATACTTTGCTTTGCTTTGGTGGCTGGTGTAAAAAGGGGGGATAATAAGACAGAGGTTCTTGGTAGTTTGTAAAGACTTGATCTGATGTTGTCAATTTTCATGTATTCTTGACTAATGGGTTACGGTTCCGATCTTTGGAACTGATCCGGCTGTCATAAAGATCGCTCCAGCCAAAAAAACACTCGTCTACCCACAATGCCCCTTTCCACAATACGTCAGATCTCATTTGCAACTCTTGCGAATAAGACATGTCAGCTGACTCTCTCATAGCTGAGTACTTTATAGTTATTTTATCACTAATTTCTTCTCAATTTTTCCTGTAAAAGTTTGATCCTTTCTTATGGGTCTATCCTTGAGTGAGTGCTTCTTTTACCGCTGATAATTTCTTTCCTTTACTATCACTGGTAGTCCCTTCTTTCTCTTTACCATTTGGTAACTGTTCTACCATTGTTGATAGTTTGTTTCCACTTGACAGTGCATGTGAGCTTTCTTTTCAACCCTTTTCTGTCCTTCTGCCTTCCTATTTCTTTTTTGATAGGAAAATGGCAGAAAAACCCAAATCTTCTACAACAGGCTTTAAGCAGTGTTCTCAGTGCAGCAGGAAAATACCAAACTCAGATTCTCGTGAAAAATGCGTATACTGTTTGGGTGTACCTCATTTGAGTGTGGATTGTTCTGTCTTCCAGGGTTTCAGTAATATAACCCTAGCAGAGAGAAAGAATAAACTGATCCTCAAAGGGCTCCTTAAGGCCCATTTTGAGGAAGCCTTGTTCAAGACCAACCAGTCTCCTCCAGCCTCTGGATCCAAGTCCTCTCATTTGATGCCATCATCTCCATCAGCACTGATCATTAAAAAACATAAGCATGTCTCTCAGGGTTCCTCCATGGAACCAAAAGTCAGGGTTCCAAATCTTTTGGAACAGTCAAGATCTCATGCACCGAAAAGTTCTCCGGTACCTTCTACACTGGCTAAGTCTTTGGTTCAGAGTCCTAAATCTACAACTTTGACCATCACTATGGCTCCTGTATCGGTGTTTACTGTTATTCCCATGGAGTGGCAGATGGTGCCGAAACTAATGGTAGTTCTTTAGACCCCTTCCATGGATAATTGCATAGTCCATTTCTAGAAACACATGATTCCCCTTCTACTTTTTTGATGTGCTCCACCAGAAGTCTTTCTAAAATAGATATTGTTAGGTTGGTGGATCAGATCTTGGCAGCCTGGGGTCTCCCCTCTTCTGTTTAGCCCCCTCTCCCTTCTGGAGCAGGTGGTCTATCTCCGTCCACACCCTCTTATTCTCCTCCTTTGACCTCGGGGCGAGTGTTAGAGCTTTTGGCTCTGACTTCCCAGGTTCCGATGACTTCAGCATGACTACAGTTTTGTCCTTGACACCAAGTCTGGTTCTAGCCCCTTCAGTGCCATCTGCATGGTCAGGTCCCCAGGACCGTGTCCTCCCCCATCGGTCATGGAAGGTTTGAGTCGGCTCCAATTCTTTCTGTGGAGCCAGCCTTATCTCTGATGGCTGCGACGGCAGTGGACCCTTCCTCGGTTCCTGTCTGTCAGGTGGGGCTCTTGGGGCGGGTTTTGACCCTAGTTCCAAGTTTGCCGGTCTCAGTTCCAGGCTCCCATTCCTCCTGGGGGAGCCCTGCCTTTCAGACTATGGAAAGAGCTTTAGCCACTGCTTCTTCCCAGACAGCTCCTGGGTTACTGTAGTCTGTCCCTGTGACCCCATGTTTTTCAGTTCTGGAACCAACCCTTCCCCCAGGGTCTCAAGACTTGCCTGCCAAAGGCACACCTTCTTCCAAGTCCTGTTCAGATGTTTCCACTGAGGAGCATCCTTGGAAGAGATTGTGTAAGAGGAAACACCTTGATTCTCCTGAAGAATCCATCACTAAGGTCACGGATTTCGATGATGGGGAGGGTTCCCCCACAGTCACCTCCAGAAGACGTCCCCTTTGGAGACATTCATGAGAGCCTTAAACAGAGGGGTGATTGGAAGTCCAAAGACCTGCCCTCTGAGGAATCTGTGTACTTGCAGGCCTTTGGTGCTCGACCATCTACCTCCTGGGTTACCCCACCCACTGATGATTCAGTTAAGTTGATTGCTCAGCAGGCTTGTAAGGCACCTGATTCTGTTGAACCAGTCCTTCAGAGACCTTACAAAATTCTGTCCATTCCCGCGAAGATCAGCTTCACTGGGAAAAGGTCTCATAGTGGATACCATGGTGGTAGTGGCTGCCACTAAGAAAGAACTAGCAGAGGAAAGTTCTACTGTCCATCCCCTGAACCAAGAGTCCAGGGTGATGGACAGATTTGGGAAGTGGTCTATGCCTCAGTGACCTTTTCCTTCAGGTCCTTGAGCATTTTGGGACCTTTTACAAGACTTCAAAGGGATCTGGTCAAGGAGCTGTTGGATACCCTGTTGGGAACTGTGGCTAACGGGCTCCAAGAAAAAGTGGCCTCCCAGCTAGCTATCCTAGAATCTATTTTGAACTCATCCATGAGGCACATCGCACATGCAGCCAAAGGGGAGACCAGGTCAGCAGCTTCAGGCATTGCTATTCAGAGATATGCTTGGATGCACCTGTGTGAGTTTGTGGAACCGTTCAAGTCTTCCTTTGTCAATGCACCATTTGACGGTTCTTCTCTGTTTGGTCCCAAGGTAAAGGAAACTCTGTCCAGGTGTGAAAAAAGATAGAAATTATTGATAAAGAAGCCTCTGCTTCTACGATCAAAGTTATCTTAGCAGCTATTTCTAATTTCGCACAGACTTTGCAAAGTTTTCCTTAAAGGTACATTATGTTTGAAGCCCACTTTCAAAGACCCTCTGCCACCTTAGTATTTGACTCTAGTGTTACAATCACTTACTACACCTCCATTTGAACCTGCAGCTACCTGTGATTAAACGTTCCTTTCTTGGAAGACATTACCTCTCATAGCTGTCACTTCAGGGAAATGACTCTCCAAATTACAGGCTTTATGTTCTAAAGCTCTGTACTTAGTTTTCCATAAAGACAGTGTCACTCAGAGCAAACCCAACCTTTCTTCCTAAAGTGATTTCAGAGACCAATATCAACCAGTCCATAGACTTACCTGTATTCTTTCCAAATTTTTCACACAAAGGTGAGTACTGCCTTCACCTTCTGGATGTGCACAGACAGTTGCATTTCTATCTAGCTAGAACTAAACAATTTCGATGAGCTGAACAGTTGTTTGTATCCTTTGCCAGTGCAACTATGGGCTGACCAGTGTCCAAGGTGACTCTGTTCAGATGGTTAAGAGATTGTATATCTGTCATTTACATGAAACTGAACATGAAACTGCTTAAACCAGTCAAGGCACACTCTGCTAGATTGATGGCGACTTCTGCTGTTTTTCATTCCAAAGCTTCCTTGCCAGAAATTTGTGCAGCTGCAACCTGGGCTAAACCTCATACCTTTAGCGCTCGTTACAAAATGGATATGGTCTCCAGGGGGAGAGCATCCTTTGGTTCTGTGGTGTTCAGAAATGTCCTTCCATAAGTCCTCCCAGGATGCAAGGTAGCTGGGGACTCTGTCCCATTAGTCAGGAATAGATGAAAATTGACAACATCAAATAAGGAAGTTATGTCTTACTATAGCATTCCACCTGTCTTGTCGATCTTCATCTATTTTTGCATCCCTCCCGCCTGCCCCCTTCTGTAGGTTTCTGGTGGAGTGACATCCTGTCCTGGGTTCGTATTGTTAATAATACCTTGGACAAGGTTTCTGACTTGTACTGTGTATATTATGTAGTCTTTCTATCTATTACCAAACTTGATCTGAGGTAATGTGGAGTGGGGCATTGTGGGTAGACTTGTAGCTCAAGAGTTTTTTTGGCTGGTGCAAGCTTTATGACAGTTGGATGGGTTCAGAGGATCGGAACCATAACTCATTAGTCAAGAATAGATGAAGGTCAACAACACAGATGGACCATTATAGTAAGACATAACTTCTTTTTTCTGCTCTGCAGATCTGAGGATTGGTGTTTGAAGGCCTTTGAGCTATTACAGGCTGGCAGATAGCTGTAGGTACTACAAACGAAAGAAAAAGAGAAGTAAATTCCAGTGCCCTCCTGCATACTGTCTGTACTCCTAATTATTGTCATCCCTAATGGCAGAATCTCCTTTCTCCATCACCTTGCTGGCTTAGTTATTAGAATATTTTCTGGTACTTCATTAATATAATATTATTCTCTTTAAGGATGTGCATCCAAATTCCCAGTCTCTTCTTGTGTCTTGAATGTCCCCTCTGCTTCATCATCATCCCTTTCCACTTTAAATTATAGATGTTCTTCATCTCACATTGCTGCAGTCCTTACTTATGGGTAGTCCGCTGTCCTCGGTCGGCCCGAATACCAAAGTATTAGGCTGACGTCGGTCATGGGCGCCTAGATCTGACATCAGAGCGTCAGGGTATAAAGCGCATGACCGGCGCCATATCATCAGTCTTTTGCCGCATGGTCCGATGCAGAAGCAGCGTTGCAAGTGCCGTTCGCGTTCTGAAATTTTTCGTTTCGGAGTTTCAGACCGATACCAAGTTGGGCTAAGTACCCGTTGGGAATATTTTGTTTTTCTTGCCTCAGTTACTTACCGGATGTCAGAAAAAGTGAATAATTGTATTTCTTGTGGGAAACAGATACCGCATAGGGATTACCACTCGCTTTGTATTCCTTGTTTGGGACCGGAGCACGTAGTCGGTGTCGGTTTTGTGCTAGGTTTAATAAGCGCACTATAAAACGGAGGTTAGATTGCGCTAGGTTAGTCTTTGGCAAGAGGTGTAATTATAATATGCAGTCGGATGTTCCGACGCCTGCTTCTACTAAGAAGCGCAAAGACAAATCTTTAAAGCCTAGGCAGGATGATTCGTCCGTTTCGGACGCCGGACCTTTAGAAGCTACAGCTGAACAGGTGGATACGGCTGAAGTTTCTGTTGAGTCCCAGGGGTAAACTTTGATTTTACAGGATGTGGCCTCTCAGGAGGCAGGTCAGGCTGAAGGGGCCTCTCAGATTACTATTCTCCCTTCTATGCCTAAGGTGGTTAGGCCTTCTGCTACTGTTTCTAAGGCTCCTTCTAAGGGCAGGTCTGTCTTGCCTTCCTCTGGTGTCAGTTCTGGTTCTTCAGGGTCTGTGCCTAAAAAGCACATGCTTAAAATGGCAGAGGATTTGATTACTTTAATTAGAGGTTCTATGCCCCCTCCTGATAAAAGGCCTAGGATGGAGCCAGAGTTGGAAAGTTTGGAGCAGACCCCAGATGATTCAGAGTCTTCTGCTGAAGACATTCAAGATTTCCCTCCTTATTCTGATTCTGATGCAGAGGATTCCGCTCCTTCTGCTTCTCCTCCAGAGGATTTTTCATTTTCAGAAACTCTGCATTCCATGAGGGAGCATTTTCAGTGGGAGGGACAGGATTACTCTGATTCCCGGAAGAGACTTAGGGAGTTCTTGTTTTTACCACAGCATAGACCCTTAGCTATACCTCCGGTTTTGGATGTTGTTTCAGATGCTTTTTCGGAAGCTTCCCTTAATCCAGATTCTGTGCCTCCTGCCCCAGTTAAACCGGACAGGTATTACAGGGTGCCTGAGGCTCATAAATATCTGTATAAGAGTCCTAGGGTGGACCCAGAAACTATTAGTCAGGGGCCTAAGGGTGTTAGAGCCTCTGTTGTTAAGAATCCGGTTCCTCTGGATAAGGAAGCTAGAGCTTTGGATAGATGGGGTAAGAAGGTGTATACCTCTTCTACTTTAGCAATGAGAGCTTTGAACTGCCAGTTTCATATGTTGAAGTATCAGAATTTCCTCCTTTCTCAGCTAAGGTCTAAAGTGGATGCTTTGGCAGAGGGCATAGAGTGTAAAGAATTGCAGGATTTAGTGCATGTTTCTGAACAGGTGGGTAAGCACTCTTTGCAATGTGGTTTTGATGCTTTACAGGCTTCTTCTAGGGTGGCTGCCACTGGTTCAGTTATTCGTAGGTACGCCTGGCTTAAGGATCAGAATTTGTCTGAGTATGTTAAGTCTAGAATTCTGGATGCCCCTTTACAGTCTGAAGTTTTGTTTGGTCCTCCTGTGGAGTCAGTTTTAAAGAAAATGGAAGACAAGGCTAAGTCTATGCAGACTGTTAAAGATTTTTTGCAGGTACAACCTCCAAAGTTTAGTAGAAATTGGCCTACTAAGGGGTGGACGTACCCTTCCTCTGATTCTCAGTCTAGGGGTAGATCTAGGCGTGGTAGGGGCAGAGCTCAGAGTACTTTCAGGCCGAGACAATGGAGTTCACCTGCTCAATCTGCTGGTGAGGGCAGGGGCCAGTCCTTTCGTAAACAGGCCCAATGACCTACATTTTCAGCTGCCAGATTCTTCTTGCCTGGCAGCTCCTTTGGGAGGAAAGTTGGCTCTTTTCAAGCAAAATTGGCATTTAGTCACCCAGGACAAATGGGTATTGGACATTATAAACTGAGGTTACAAGTTCTATTTCCATGCCATGCCTCTTTCAAAGGCATGCCAGACGTCCCTCCTCGGCAAAGGCTAGAGGCTCGCAGACAAATTTCTTTACTTCTTCAAATAGGAGCTATACAGCCAGTTCCTCTGTCAGAAGTGGGCCTAGGATTTTATTCTCGCCTGTTTCTAGTTCCAAAGAAAGGGAACACGTGGAGACCAATTTTGGATTTATCTATCCTCAACACTTACCTGGACATTCCAAAGTTCAAGATGCTGACTTTACAACAACTTTTACCTCTGTTGGGAAAAGATCACTGGATGGTTACTCTGGATCTCAAAGAGGCTTACCTTCATGTTCCTATCAGGCCCAGTTGCAGGAGGTACCTGCGTTTTCGGGCTGGAAATTTACATTATCAGTTCTCTGCTTTGCCCTTTGGCTTATCTACTGCGCCCAGAGTGTTCACAAAGGTTCTGGCTCCAGTGATAGCATTCTTCAGACTAAGAGGAATACAGATTTATCCTTATTTGGACGATTGCCTGATTATTGCACAAGAAAAGGACGAACTTCTTCATCATCTACAGTATGTGATGGCAGTGTTAAGATGCCTAGGGTATTCTGTGAACGAAACAAAGTCCAGTCTAGTACCCTCTCAGGACATGTGCTTTCTGGGTGTGAGACTGAATACAGCTTCCCAGATGGCCTTTTGACCCCGGACAAACAAAGAAGCCTTTCTCTTTATTTCCATCAAATGTCTCTACGGTCCAGGCTGACTGCAAGGACAGTCCTTCAAGCCTTGGGGTTCATGGCATCTTGTATTCTGGTGCTTCCCAATGCCAAATTGCATATGAGGAAGCTTCAATGGTATCTCAAAATGTATGGACACAGCACTGCCAAGATCTAGACACTGTCATTCAGATAATACCTTGCATTCGGAAGGAGTTTTTGTGGTGGGCTCAGGAATGTCACCTAAACAAGGGACTCTCTGTGACCCGGTCAGAGGCGAGTCAGATTCTAACGACAGATGCCTCGGACAAGGCTTGGGGAGCACACCTCAATGGAAAATGGGTGCAAAACACGTGGCCTGTCAAACTCCAACATTTGCATATCAACTTGAAGGAAATGTTAGCAGTCCAGTTTGCATTTATGGCTTTCAAAGATTTACTTCACCCAGGGCAGGTGTTGATTCAAACAGACAACACTACTGTCATGTGGTACATCAACAAGCAGACGGGAACCCATTCTTACCCTCTTTGCAGGCAAGCGATGATTCTGTGGGAAACTGCTCTCAATCTACACCTCAATCTTCAGGCAAGGTTTCTACCAGGAGCACAGAACTCCTTAGCAGATGTATTGAGCAGACAAATAGTGGATCCTCACGAGTGGAAATTGGATCCTCATGTATTTCAACAGTTGACAGTGTTATGGGGAACTCCAGACATAGATCTGTTCGCTTCTCCACTAAATTACCAGTTGCCAAAGTTTTGCACAAAATGTTTCATCACACAGCTTGGAAGGTGGACGCTCTATCATTCAGTTGGAACAATCTGCATGTATATGCCTTTCCACCTCTGCCTCTTCTTCCCAAGGTACTCTTGAAGGCCAGACAAGACAAGCCAACCATGATTTTGATAGCACCGGATTGGCCTCGACAACACTGGTACCCACTACTGAGGAGCTTAGTACGAGAACCTCCATGGCCTCTGCCTTTGATTCCGCACCTTTTGTCACAAGAGGACAGTCACTTCCTCAATGTCAAGATTCAGTCTCTACATCTAACAGCCTGGCATATTCTGTTTTAGACTCTGGAGGGTCTCAGCTTCCACAACAAGTTTTGAATGTTATTTTGGAGGCCAGGAGGCCTAGTACCAGGAAAGTTTACGCTGATAAATGGAGGAGGTTTTTATTTGGAGCAAAGGAAAGGACTTTGATGTCTCCAAACCTGATTTAAGTGTTGCTCTTCAATATCTTACTGAGTTGTTGGACAAGGGTTTGTCTTTCTCCTCAATAAAGGTCCATGCTGCAGCCATTTCTGCTCACTATGATTGTGACCCTCCTTTGTTCTCTCATCCTTGGTTTAAGCAATTTCTTAGAGGGGCAAAGAATATAAGACCCCACGTAGAGCTCCTACTCCTGCTTGGGATCTCAATTTTGTGTTGGAAAAACTTACTCTACAACCTTTTGAGCCTGCAGCTACTGCCGAGTTAAAGTATTTGTCATGGAAAACTGCTTTTTTGTTGGCCATTACCTCTGCAAGAAGGGTTTCTGAATTACAGGCCCTCATGGCAGTGGAGCCTTTCCTGATTTTTCATAAGGATAGGGTATCTTTGCGTACTAATCCTTCCTTTATGCCTAAGGTGGTTTCTAGTGTGGCCTTAAATCAAACTATTCATTTGCCTACTTTTTATGCAAACCCCAAAATAAAGGGAGAAAATTTTGCATACTTTGGATATTCACAGGCAGTTGCGTTATTATTTGAGCAGAACCAAGGAGTTCAGACAGTCTCAGCAATTGTTTGTTTCTTTTGCTTTGGGTTCACAGGGTAAACCTGTTTCAAAACAAACTATTTCTAAATGGATTGGGTTTTGTATTTCTTTCTGTTATTCCCATCATGGTAAGGAGATTCCTGCGGGAATCAGGCCTCATTCCACTAGGGCTACTGCTACTTCTACGGCCTTTCTAAGGGGTAGCTACAAAGACATTTTGGAGGCAGCTACTTGGAGTTCAGTGCATACCTTTTCTAAACATTACCACCTTCCTCTTTATTCTAAGTCTAGGGCTGGATTTGCCACTGCAGTTTTACAGGGCATTTTAGCGGCCCCTAATGCTTTATGATTTTTACCATCCTCCCTTTCCCGTTGCTTTGGGATTCTACCCATAAGTAAGGACTGCAGCAATGTGAGATGAAGAACATAGTACAGTTTTGTACCTACCATAAATGTAGATGTTCGAAGATCCACATTGCTGCAGTCCAATTTACCCTCCCTCCTTCCCCACTGTAGTTAGACTTGGTGCTATGCTTTAGGTGATGGTTGTTGTTGGGCATGTTTTTGGGAGGTATTCTGTTTTGGCTGTGGCCTTTCTGGTTTGGTCTTCTGACATCTGGGGCAAGAAAAGACTGAGGATATGACGTCGGTCATGCGCCTTTATACCCTGACGCTCTGATGTCAGATCTAGGCACCCATGACCGACGTCAGCCTAATACTTTGGTATTCGGGCCGACCGAGGACAGCGGACTACCCATAAGTAAGGACTGCAGCAATGTGGATCTTCGAACATCTACATTTATGGTAGGTACAAAACTGTACTTTTTCTGCTTGTGCTGAGTATAGGAGCCTTAATTGTGTAGCTTTTAAATACCCTATCTGATGTTGTCCATTTTGTTATGCATCACAAATGGGTCTTTAGATCCGTCCTCGGATCCAGATTGGCCATTTCTCAGACAAATGATCCAAGCCTCAAACTTCTCTCTCTCCATTAATGCCTCACTCCCTAACTCAGATCTCATTTGTCACTCTTTAGTCCAGATATGATTGTGAGCCTCTTCAGTGTTATGGGTAACATCTTCCATGTTTTTTAAATTTTTCTTGGTAATTTAGTAAGTTAGTCTTCCTTTCTTCCATACCTCCCCTCCTATGTCACTTTCCTAGTGGTTGGTGGTGTTAGGCATTTCTCAGCTTTATTGTAGTTTTGCTTTCCACATCTTTCTTTTCTTTCTTCTGAAACATAAAAAAAAATCTTTCCCATTATCCCTTAGTTTAGTGTAGAGATTAGTGCTAGGGTGTGACTGGTTAGCTGTGTGTGTGTGTGTGTGTGTGTGTGTGTGTGTGTGTGTGTGTGTGTGTGTGTGTGTGTGTGTGTGTGTGTGTGTGTGTGTGTATGTCTTCTGTGAGCGCCAGGCAATTATGTCAGACAAACCTGAGAAACCCGCTGGGTTTAAGAGGTGTGCCTCTTGTGGGGATAAGATTCTCCAATCTGATGCCCACATGAAGTGCATTAAGTGCTTGGGCCAGGGGCACTTGGATATGCCTTGTGATATTTGCTCGGCATTCAGTCCCCAGGTGCTGACAGATAGGAGGAACAAGCTCATTTTGAGATTGCTTCTTCCCTCCTCTAGTGTCCAGACTCCCATTCAGAAAAGTGACCCCCCCTGTTTCCCTGAGAATGTCAGCTTACACCTCTGAAAACAGGAGAAAACTTTTAGATCTGACTTCTTTGGATCCTTTAGCTCTGCGCTTCTCTCCAGATCAGACAGCCCCCCTCCAGATACAAGGGAGTCAGCACTGACCCATCCTCTCACCCTGCCAGATTCAATGACCTCAGGTCCGAGCAGCCTTTTAGAGCCGTCGGAGGTCATTAGAATCTGTAGTTCATCTTCTCCGCAGCAGACTTCGAAGCACTCCCATTCGGACTAGGCCTCATAGAAAGTCAGATCAACTGCCCATTGCCTTTTTGCTTAACAAATTGGGACAAATGATCTCTAGGGTTACCTTGGTAAGTTGGATTACAGAATGTATCTCTATGGTTTACTCCCAACAAGGTAAACAAATTCCCCATCCGGTTAGAGCCCACGCAACTAAATCTGTCAACCTCTACAGCCTTCTGTGCTAGAAATCCACTTAATGAGATCTGTGCTCCAGCTGCTTGGTCCACAGCTCACACCTTTATATCTCATTACAAGTTAGACATTATTTCCAGGAACAGGACATCCTTTAGTTCTGTGGTGCTCAGGCATATCCTTCCTTGAGATCCTCCCAGGGTTTGTGTAGCTGGGGGGCTCTATGACCCATTTTTGATACGTAATGAAATGGACAACATCAGATTAGAAGTTATGTACTTAACATATATTAGTATCTGTGTTTCATTATGAATTGCTTCCCACCCTCCTTCCCCCTTCCTTGTGCAGCTGAGAGTAACCTAGAGGACTAAGGAACCCACTGGCTCCCAGTTTGGACTGCAGTAGATCTTTGTTTCTGTTTCTTTCTTATCTTGGGAATGTCCACCTTATGATTAGGGCAGCAAACTTGATCTGAGGGTTTGTTAGGGAGTGAGGCATTATGAGAGAGGGAAGAGTTTGAGGCTCAGATTGTATGTCTGAGAAATGGCCGATTTGGATCTGAGGACGGATCTGAAGAGCCATCCGTGATGCATAATGAAATTGGATAACACAGATACAAGTTATGGTAAGTACATAACTTCTATTCAGATCAGGCAATCCATAACCACCTTGTTCTACTGGAAGGATCACCTTATCCCACTTGACTCTTGCCCTCTTCCTCTCTCAAATAAAATCCTTCAACTATTTATTAATTGCTATCCACACATTCTCCTCTGGTTGACAAAAATATACCTGACCTGTGTATAAAACCAAAGGGAATAAAAACATTTTCACTACATGTATCTTGCTATCTATATCCATGAAACAGAGCTTCCAGTTTCTCAGTTTTTGTATTATCTTTTGTTTAGTTTCTTCCCACATATCCTTAGTTGACATAACAGAATAATTTTTAATCCATACTCCTATGTACTTCATTTTATCATGTCCCCATAAATATGGATATTGTTGAACCAATTTATCTGTGGGTACATAATTTACAGCTACTGACTTTGTTTTAGTTTCATTAATTTTGCATCCTGAAAATATTTGAAACTGTTTCAAAATGTTCCACAACACTGAAATGTCCTTTTCTGGTTTTATGAGGTATAAAATGATATCATCTGCAAATAGAGCAAGCTTTTCTTGACTACCATACTAATTATACCCTTGAATTTCTAAGTCCCTTATTTTCATTGCTAGTGGTTCTAAATATAATACAAATAATAAAGGTGAAAGAGGACACCCCTGCATGGTTCCTTTACTCAAACATAAATTATCAGATAGGAACCCACCCACTTTAATTTTCGCCTCCAGTCCCTCATATATCCTCCTAGTAAACCTTACAATTTTATCAGGAAATGCAAATGCTTCCACTGTCCTGCTCAAAAACTCCCACCTTACTCTATCATATGCTTTCTCTGCATCAAGACCTACCAACAACAGTAGTATTTTCTTACATTCTGCTTCCCACTGGATGACCAGTGTTTTGTTAATGTCAAGTATTTGCTTCCCCTCCTCAAAACCACATTGATCCATATCACACAATTTTTTCATTACCTTTGTCATTCTTTTAGCCATTATAAATGCAAACACTTTTATAATCATGGTTTTGAATTGAAATGGGCCTGTATGAAGCTGGATCTGATGGGTCTTTACCCTCTTTAGATATTACGTCCACCACCACTTTCTTCTGGGTTACCGCCTCTTAAAATGCTGTTAAACAAAACCTTCCAGATCTTTATCAATCTTTTCCCTCCTAGTTTCCAAACTTCCACAGGAATGCCATCTGTTCCTGGGGACTTTCATGCGTATTGGTTACACATCACCATGTTTGTCTCATCTCCTCCTATCTTGTTAGTAACTGAGCCTCATCTTCCTTTAACCTTGGCATATTTAATTCTTCCATAAACATTTTCATCTGTAGCTTTTCTTGATTTCCATATTTCTCTGCTTTATACAGACGTTCATAACATTTTTGAAATATTTCTAGTACCTCTACAGGATCTCTTGTTATCTTCCTTGTTATAGGCTCCATAAGGTGGCGACCACCCTTTCTACTTTCTGTTGCTTGTGTTATTGTTCTAAACGCTTTTGGGCTCTGGAGTTATTATCAAAAAACAGTTGCTTAACAGCAGTCTTTCTAAACTCATGCATATCATTAAATTAATCCCTTATTTTCTGCTTCACATTCTGCAATTGCTCTTCTTCTTCTATGAGATTCCCCCTATTCTGCAATACTTTAACCTTTGTCAGTCCCTCTAAATAATTCTTGTTACTTCTTAACCATATCATTCTTTCTTTTATTTCCACTCAATTTTTAAACTCATAGGTTCATAGGTAGGTTCATAAGTAGGTACTATAGCAATAACCCACGCCTGGGTGTGGGTAATGCTGGATTTACCCACAGTTGGCGTGGTTTGGTCCCGGGGAAGCCCGGACCAAACAAAGCCAACCATGGTAAATACAGCATTACCCGCCAGAAGTGGTTATTGTTATTATTAATGACATTATTTAAGAAAAGAAATAATTACTTTTCTTAAATAATGGCATTGTATAATGCCTCTTTACTGCCCTTCCGCAGCTGTCTGGTATTCTGCGGCAGTTCTGATGTACTGCGCATGCCTACGCAGTACATCAGAGCTGTGGGCAAAAGCACTGTTTCGCTATGTTAAATGGGTTTAACATAGCGAGACAGCTTTAAAATAAGCAACGGATATCTCCGTTGCTTATTTTAAAGCTGTCTCGCTATGTTAACCCTATTTAATATAGCGAGACAGTTTAAAAGCAACGGAGATCGCAAGATCTCCGTTGCTTTTTACACACTGTGTCGCTATGTTAAAGGAGTTTAACATAGCGAGACAGCTTTACAAAAAGCAACGGAGATCTCCGTTGCTTTTTTTAAACCTGTGTCGCTATGTTAAACTCTTTTAACATAGCGAGACAGTGTTTTATACTAAAGGAAAAAGACCGGGCGACCGGACCTTTTTCCGTTAGTATATTGAGGGATTTACAACGGGCACGCTGGTTGGGCTGGCCAATCAGCGTGCACGTTTTACGGGAGGAATTGTATAATAGGCTATTGACCCTAGGGCCTATATAAGCCTAGCCAAATGGTACCCTGGCTTTTGCCACCCAAAAAAATTATTTTCCTGTGCCCCTGTCAAGCAGAGCCACAGAAGTGATCCCCGGGGTGAATTTCCTATCTCCCATCCAATCATCAAGATTTTTCTTGAAGAGTGCTAATGAGGAGCTTTGTTGGATATACATAGGTAGTTTGTTCCAGAGTATGGGAAGTCTCTGGGACAGGAATCTATCCCTCCAGCATGTTCTGTTTATTGTGGTGACAACGTTTAGGTGCCTAGAATGTGCAGCTCGGAGGGATTGGGATTTCCTTAAGTGGAGCATGTCCAACAGCTCTGGGTTTGACATAGCTTTGTATGTTAAGCAGAGATCGCCTCTGAGTAGGCGATATCCAACAGAGTAAAACTGGAGTTTTTTGAGACGGTCTGCGTAGGGCATCTGTTTGAGGCTGGTAATCCTCTTTGTGAGGTATTTCTGTGGCCTTTCCAGTTGTTGTAGATGTCTTGTGAGATACATACCAAAAGAGGCATTGTACTCTATAATGGGTCTGAGTGATGAGTAGAGGGGAACAATGACCTCTTTTTTCCCGGATGAGAAAACTTTTGTGATGAGGTGTGCCACTTAGACGGATTTCCTGACTACTGTGGTGATGTGATTATCAAAGGAGAGACTACTGTCCACCTGTGTCCCAGGGTCTCTTATCACACTTTCGGTGGTAAGTAGACTACCACCTATGTGGTAGTTCATGGGTACAGAGTTTTTAGCCATGGCTTTGACACCAGGCATCTATCTCAGTGAGGCCCTTTTGTAGGATGTCCACATCATTAGGAGTTTTGATTATGGCGCCTAGTTTGCAGTCATCTGTGAACTTTGTTAGCCAAAGATCTTCTGTTTTAGCCTGTACTTCAGAGAAGTAGATACCAAACAGGAGAGGACCTAGGACTGAACCCTATGGTACTCCACTTGTCACTGGTCTAAAGTTGGATTTAGAGTCTGCTACTTTCACAGTGTGGGTTCTGACAGTGAGCCAGTTGGCAACCCATCTTGTGACATAGAGATTTATACCTAGTTTAGTGAGTTTATCTATAATTCCAGAGTGGGGGATGGTGTCGAAAGCCTTGGCGAGATCTAGATAGGCTGTGTGAACCACCTTACCCTCATCTACGGCTTTGGTGACCGCTTCAAAGAAGTCTATCAGGTTTAGGAGACATGATCTGCCTTTTACAAACCCGAACTGGGTAGGGTCCAGAGTTTGGCGATTACCAGTGTTATTGTTTATAAGTTCCATGATGATATGTTCCATAGCCTTGCTGACCAGGCTCGTCAGGCTAATGGGGCAGTAGTTCCCGGGGTCCGTGGTGGCTCCCCCTTTGTGGAGTGGGATAACCGTTGCTATGCACCATTCAGTGAGCACAAAGCCTGAGGTGAGGCTATGATTGAACATGGTACTTAGGTGGGGTGCCAGTTCGTTCTGTAGTTCATGTAGAGCGCAGCCTGGGATGTTGTCAGTTCCCATGGATGCTGTGTTCTTGGCTTTGGAGAGTGTGTTTTTTACCTATGCAGCCATGATTACAGGAACTTTGCATTCTTCCGGTATAGAGATGGGCCCTTTATGGGGTGAGAGAGGGGTAAAGTTAGCACTGAATCTATCTGCCAGGATGTTGGCAATATCAGTTGGTTCTGTATATTTAGTGCCATTGTGCTGTAACTCAGATCAGATCTGAGTGTTGCCATTGAGATTCTTGACATAGCTATAGAATGCTTTGTGGTTGTCTTTAGAATCAGTGGTGGTTTTGTTTTCATAACTAGCTTTGGAGGATTTTATGAGGGATCTCAGCTTCTTACTGAGGCTGACCACGGAGTTCCTCCAATCATGTGAGTTTACTTTTTTTTGTTACAGTTTCTTTCTTCTGTTGTAGAGTTTCTTTATGGCAAGGGACCACCAGATTGTCTTCCTTTTTTTGGAGGATAACATCTTGGTTCTGTTAGGGATTGCACGATCCATGCACTTGTGTAAGTGCTTATAAAGTGCATTTGTATAAGATTCAGCAGTCGTACCTCTATTGTCTGTCAGCATGGGTGTCGTGAAGTTTGCCACTTCTGTCTTAAGAAGCGTGAAGTTGGCTTTGGAGAATTTTTTTACGGTGGTTTCCCTAATGGAGGGTGGGGGTGGGATGTGGATGTCTAGGATGATTTGCCTGTGGTTAGATCTGACCAACAAGGAATTGACCTCTGGTGTGGAACAATGGTTGCCCATGTTGGTAATGACCAGGTGTAGGATATTGCTGCCCCTGGTGGGAGTGTGGATAAGTTGATCCAAGGCGTTGGAATTTATGAATTCCAGAAAATGTTGAGCACAAGAGTTGGTACATGAGTAGTTTTCCCAGTTAATGGTGGGGTAGTTAAAATTGCCCATTATTAGGGTGTTAGGTTGTACCCTAATATTTTCCAGTGTATCAAGAAATGAGGAGTGGGAATCCTGGGGCATGGTGGGGGATCTGTAGCAAGCTACAGTTTGGATTGCGGTCTTGCCCAGAGTTAGCTGCTCTTGGATAATCTCGGATGCATTATGCTGAGCAACTAGTCTGGAGGTATGGGTATCCTTAATGAATATGGACACGCCTCCGCCTTTAGTGCTTCGGCCCAGGTTAGGTGGCCGAAAGGTGTGGTGTGAATTATGGCAGGATGCTCCTAGGGTCATACCTTCCTGGGCTACAAGATTGGACAGCTCCTCCATGTCTCTTTTCGTGTAGTCCAGGGAGGCATGTCTCAGGTCATTCACACCAACATGGACAATGACAGAGTCACATTTGTACTTGTTGTGGAATGACCTGAGTGCATGCATTATGTGGCGGATCCTGGCACCTGACAGGCAGCTGGCAGTAACTTTCTCCTTGTTTAGCCTGGTGAGTGGAACATCAGTGTGCCTGACTATAGCGTCACCTATGACTAGAGTGTTGGGTACGTTGTTATGCCTTTTATAGGTTCATAGGTTCATAGGTTGGTACTAGGCTATTGGCCCTAGGGCCTATGCAAGCCTAGCCATAACAATTTCCTGGATATTTCTTCCCACAATATTTACTTCTCTGGACCCCTGTCTAGCATAGCGACTGACATGATCCCCGGGATGAATTTCCTATCTCCCATCCAATCATCAAGGTTCCTTTTGAAGAGGGCCAATGAGGCACTCTGCTTGACATGTATGGGCAGTCTATTCCAGAGTATGGGGAGTCTCTGGGTCAGGAACCTATCCCTCCAGCATGTTTTGTTCATTGTGATGACAAGGTTTAGATCTCTGGAGCGTGTGGCTCTGAGGGATTGGGATTTCTTTAAGTGGAGCATGTCCAACAGCTCAGGGTTTGACATGGCCTTGTATGTTAAGCAGAAATTGCCTCTGAGTAGACGATATGCCACAGAGTATAGCTGGAGTTTTTTTAGACGGTCAGCATGTGGCATCTGCTTTATGCCTGTGATTCTTTTAGTGAGGTATTTCTGTGGCCTTTCCAGCTGTTGCAGATGTCTTGTGAGGTACATGCCAAACAGGGCAATATACTCTATAATGGGTCTAATGCGGGATGAGTACAGTGGGACAATGACCTCCTTTTTTCTAGATGAAAAGCCCTTAGTGATGAGGTGTGCCACATAGAAGGATTTCCTGACTGTTGTGGCGATGTGGTTATCAAAAGTGAGATCACTGTCCATCTGTGTCCCTAAGTCTCTCATCACACTTTCGATGTTTAGTGTCCTGCCACCTATGTGGTAATTCATGGGTACATATTTTTTTCCAAAGGAGATAACTATTCATTTCTTGGCATTAAGCTTGAGCCCATGGCTCTGGCACCAGGCCCTTCTGTAGAATATCCACATCATTTGGGGATTCAGTAATGGTTCCTAGTTTGCAGTCATCTGCAAACTTTGTTAGCCAGAGTCCCTTAGTGTTGGCCTGTACTTCAGAGAAGTAGATGCCAAACAAGAGTGGTCCCAGGACTGAACCCTGAGGTACTCCACTTGTCACTTGTCTGGAGCTGGATTCGGCTACTTTTACAGACTGGGTTCTGTCAGTAAACCAGTTGGTAACCCAACAAGTGATGTAGGGATTTATGCCCAGCCTAGTAAGTTTATCTATGATTCCAGAGTGGGAGATGGTGTCGAAGGCTTCGGCGAGGTCCAGATAGGTTGTGTGGACCACCTTACCCTCGTCCACAGCTCTGGAGACTGATTCGAAGAAGTAATTTGGATTCAGGAGACAAGATCGGCCCTTCACAAACCCAAACTGGGTGGGGTCCAGTGTTTGAAGGTTGCCAATGTCTTTGTTTATAAGTTTCATGATAATGCGTTCCATGCCCTTGCAGATCAGGCTTGTCAGACTGATGGGACGGTAGTTCCCGGGATCCAAGGCGGATCCTCCCTTGTGGAGCGGGATAACTGTAGCTGTGCGCCAGTCAGTGGGCATGAAGCCTGAGGTGAGGCTATGATTAAACATGACACTTAGGTGAGGTGCCAGTTCATTTTGTAGTTCGTGTAGTACACAGCCTGGGATGTCATCTGGTCCCATGGATGCTGTATTCTTAGCTTTGGAGAGTGTAGTTTCTATGTGTGGCTGTGATTATCGGAATTTGGCAATCTTTTGGTATTGAGATGGGCCCTTTAGGGGGTGAGAGATGGGTGAATTTGGCATGAAATCGATCTGCCAGGATATTGGCAATATCCTTGGGATCAGTATATTTAATGCCATTCTGTTGTAGCTCAGAGCAGATCTGAGCATTGCCATTTAGATTCTTGACACAACTATAGAATGCCTTGTGGTTATCTTTGAAATCTTTGGCAATTTTATTTTTGTAACTAGCTTTTGAGGATTTTATGAGGGATCTCTGCTTCTTACTGAGGCTGGTGAGGGAGTTTTTTGCATCCTGGGATTTTCCTCTTTTCTGCAACAATTTTTTCCTTCTGTTGTATAGTTTGTTTATAGCAGGGGACCACCAGATTGGCTTCCTTTTTTCGGAGAAGAGCATCTTGGTTCTGTTTGGGATGGCATGATTCATGCATGAGTGGATGTGCTCATACAGTGCCTTAGTGTAGGATTCTGCAGTCGAACTTCCAGATCCCGTCTGCGTGGGTGTTGTGAAGTTTGTCACTTCTGACTTCAGTAGCATGAAGTTGGCTTTAGAGAAGTTTTTTAAGGAGGTTTCCTTACTGGGTGTTGGGATCTGGATGTCAAAGGTGATTTGCTTATGGTCAGACCTGACCAATGAGGGGGTGACCACTGGTGTGGAGCATCTATCTCCCATATTGATAATGACCACGTCTAGGATACTGGAGCCCCTGGTGGGACAATGGATTAGTTGATCCAGGGCGTTGGAATTTATGAATTCCAAGAACCGTTAGGAAAAGGCGTTGGTACCCGAGTAGTTTTCCCAATTAATGGCAGGGTAGTTGAAATCACCCAGTATTAGGGTGTTTGGTTGTATCTTAATATTTTACAGTATGTTTAGAAAGGTGTAGTGAGAATCTTGAGGCATGTTGGGGGATCTGTAGCAAGCTACAATTTGGATTGCAGTCTTACCTAGTGTTAGTTGCACCTGGAGAATTTCAGATGCATTGTGTTGGGCAGCTAGCCTGGAGTTGTGAATATCTTTGGTGAATATGGACACTCCTCCACCTTTAGTGTTTCGGTCTTAGTTTTGTGGCCGAAAAGTGTGGTAAGAATTGTAGCCTGGTATTGCAGGGGTGCTGTCTGGAGCCTTGAACCAGGTCTCAGTTACTGCACAGATATCGATGTTCTCCATTTTTAGGAGTGCCTCGAGAAAGTGCATTTTGAGGTTTACACTTCTAGCATTGAGTAGCATTACCTTCAGATTTTGCATGCTTGTATCTGTTACAGTGGTGGTTTTATCCTTTGAACTTTACCTAAAAAAGGCACTGTAGGGGTGGAAAGAGCTTTAGCCAGTAACCTGAATCCCAGGGGTGACAGGTGCAGACCATCTCTGGCAAAGCATCATGGTTTGTCGATCATGTCTTCCCAGGCAGGCAAATACTGGATCCCCTTTGAATGACACCAGAAGCTTAGCCAGTTGTTGAAATCAAGCATTTTGTCCTTATACTGTGGTATCATTCTGGGTGAAGGCAGGATGCTTCTCAGGGCTAGGGTCATACCTGCCTGGGTCACATGATCCAAGAACTCTTCCATGTCTCTTTTCATGTAGTCCAGGGAGGTACGTCTCAAGTCATTCACTCCTGCATGGACAATGACAGAGTCGTATTTGTACTTGTTGTGGAGTGACTTGAGTGCATGCGTTATGTGGCAGATCCTGGCACCTGACAGGCAGCTGACTGTAATTTTCTCCTTGTTCAGCCTGGTGAGTGGGACATCAGTGTGCCTGACTATAGAGTCACCTATGACTAAAGTGTTGGGTACATTGACTTGCCTTAGGGGCTGTTGTTGGGTGGCACACTGGTGTTGTGAGCTATGTGTCACTTTGGTTGTGACTGGTGTTTGTTTTGCATTTGACGGAGGTCCTTGTTGCTTAGGCAGGTTAATGTTAAGGGCCTCCGCATATGTGGGTTTAGTGTTGCTATGTGTGGGTGTTGATGGTGTGGGTTTTGAAGGGCTATGAGTTGCTTGAGGTGTAATGCAGGTGGTAACCTTCTCCTGTTGACTGTCTAGCACAATCTTGGCCGGAGAGAGCTTTGCTTCCAGTTTGGCTATGTAAGTGCATCTCTCGCAGGTTGTAGTGTTGGGTGGTAGGAGGAGAGGATTGTCTGTGTACATGAGGCAATTGTTGCATTGCCCCAAGATGCCCAGATTCATCAGATAGACAGGAGAAAACACAGGGAGCTGACCCTTAGACATGCCTGCCCCAGTATGCCCAGATTCACCAGGTGGGCTGTGGTTGAGTGGCACACTGAGTTTGTGGGCTATGTGTCATTTGGGTTGTGTTGGGGGGTGGAGGTTGCTTGTGTTTCTGCTTTGGAGGTCCCTGTCGCTTGGATAGATTTTTTTATGAGCCTCCATGAATGTAGGTATGTGTTTTGTGTTTCTATGTGTGTGTTTTGGTGGTGTAGGTTTTGAGGGACTATGTGATGAGTGTGGTGTGGTGCAAGTGTTTACCTTCTCCTCTTGACTGTCTAGTCCAGTCTTGGGTGAAGAGAGTTTTGCTTCCACTTTGGCTATATAAGTGCATCTCTCACAGGTGGTAGTGTTGGGTGATCGGAGGAGAGGGTCGTCTGTGTACTTGAGGCAATTGTTGCATTGCCCCAGTATGCCCAGATTCATCCGGTAGACAGGAGAAAACACCGGGAGCTCACCCTTAGAAATGCCTGGATAGGTGTTTATTTATTAAGTACTAAAATTGTTTTCCTCTAGACAAGTGAGGAAAGTTGAGTGATGTAGTAATTTGTAGCTTATTTAGTGCTTGCAATGAATTCTGAACAAGTGCTGAGCTTAAAGAAACATATTTGAGTGCTGAATCTAGAAAACTGGCTAGTTGTAAGAAACAAAATGAAGCTAGAAGGATTCCCTCCAACACAGAAAGGCTTGGGGGCTCAGAAGCTTACAAACAGTCCTGGATGCATGAAGCATCAGAGACTATGCATGTGCAACTAACAGTGGGTAAAACTACCTTCCAGTTTATAGGCTGCTACAGACCACCCTCCCAAACCCAGGAGCCCCACTCTGCCTTCCTGAGAACACTGGAAAATATGAAGGTCTCTCCAAACACCATTATATTGGGCGACTTCAACTACCCAAACATAGACTGGGAGCATTACTCTAGCTCCAACACCCTAGCCCAAAAGTTCCTAGAATTTATAAACTCAAATGCTATGGAACAACTTGTTATCACTCCCACAAGAGGGGAAAACATACTGGACCTGATCATCACCAACATGGGGACTCTATGCTCCAGACCAGAAGTGTATCCCTCACTGGTAAGATCAGACCATAAAGTAATCTCACTGGATATTCACATCCCGACCCCACCTCCTGCCCAGAAAACCACAGTGAAAAACTTCTCTAAAGCAAATTTCACACTCCTCAAAACCGAGGTGGAATCCTTCAAAGCCCCCGGGCCTGTGGAAAATACAGCCCAGACCGCAAAATCCTTTATAAATGCATTCTATGAACACCTTCAGGAATGCATGGATCATGCAATCCCAAATAAAACCAAGACCCAATCCTCCAAAGGCAGACGTCCTGTCTGGTGGACCCCAGCCATAAACAAACTATACAATAGAAGGAGGAAGCTACTAAATGATAGAGCAAAATCCCAAAAAGGGAAGGCATCTCTGATCAGTATTAGCAAAAAACTACAGGCACTCATAAAATCGTCTAAGGCCAGCTTCGAGAGAAAAATTGCACAGGACACTAAGGATAATCACAAGGCTTTCTTTAGTTATGTTAGGAACCTGGGTGGGAATTCCCAGATATGCTCAGAATTAGTCCAAAATGACAAAAAATACACTGAACCCACAGACATTGTCAACATCCTAGCTGACAGGTTCAGCGCAAACTTCTCCCCCCCCTCCCCACCAAAAGGGCAAATATCTATCCCAGCAGAGTGCTGTCCCCCTGACATCTCAGATGCTCAGGTAAGAGCCGCCCTCTCCAAAGCAAAAAACACAGCATCAATGGGACCAGACGGTGTCCCGGGCTGCGTCCTACATGAACTCCAAGAAGAGCTAAACCCAATCATAAAACTACTGTTCAGTCTCAGCCTTACTACAGGATATGTACCCAAAGAGTGGCGTACAGCAACAATGGTCCCTCTCCACAAAGGTGGTGCCTCAACGGATCCTGGAAACTATTGCCCCATAAGCCTGACTAGCTTGGGCTGCAAAGCTATGGAAAGGCTCATCATGGACCTCATAAATAAAGATATTGGGGACCTACAGACACTGGATCCTACCCAGTTCGGCTTTGTTAAGGGCAGATCCTGCCTCTTAAACCTGGTTGATTTCTTTGAAACAGTCACCAAGGCCATTGATGAGGGGAAGGTGGTCCACACAGCCTACCTGGACCTCGCAAAAGCCTTCGATACAGTACCCACTCGGGCATTATAGATAAGCTCACCAGCTTAAATATAAACCCCTATGTCACTAGATGGGTTGCAAACTGGCTCAAGGACAGAACCCACATGGTTAGAATTGCTGGAGCCATGTCAGACTCCAAACCAGTTACAAGTGGCGTCCCACAAGGCTCAGTCCTGGGACCTCTCTTGTTCAGTATATATTTCTCGGAGGTACAGGCCAACACGGAAGGACTGTGGCTGACCAAGTTTGCAGATGACTGCAAACTGGGCGCCATAATCGACTCTCCAGCCAACACAAGCATCCTCCAAAAGGGCCTCATAGAAACAGACAACTGGTGCCAGAGCCATGGCCTCAAGCTAAACGCCAAAAAGTGTATAGTCATCCCTTTGGCAAAACAAAGTGCTCACAAATTACCACATAGGTGGTAATCCATTAAGTACAGAAGAAGTAATTAGGGACCTGGGGACCCAAGTTGATAGCAGTCTCTCATTTGACAACCACGTGGCCAAAGTGGTTAGAAAAACATTTTATATAGCCCACCTAATCATGAAGGGATTCACATCTAGATCAGGGGAGGTCATCGTGCCTCTTTACTCATCCCTCATCAGGCCCATAATTGAGTACAATGCCCCTTTTGGGATGTACCTTTCCAGACACCTGCAGCAACTGGAAAGACCCCAAAAGTACCTCACCAAGAGGATCAAAGGGCTCAAACAGATGCCATATGCTGCCTGGTTAAAGAAACTCCAGCTCTACTCAGTGGCATACCGCCTGTTTAGGGGTGATCTGTGCCTGACGTATAAAGCCATGTCCAACCCGGAATTAATGGACATGTTGCACCTCAGAAAATCCAAATCCCATCGAGCTACCCACTCGAGAAACTTGAACCTCAGCACTGAAATAAATAGGACATGCTGGAGGGACAGATTCATAACCCAGAGGCTCCCTTCACTCTGGAATAAAATCCCAGTCCAGGTTAGGCAGAGTCCCTCATTGACTCTCTTCAAGAGGAATCTTGATGAGTGGATGGGAGATCGTAGGTTTAACCCGGGTATCACTTCTGTGTCACTGTTAGACAAAGGCACAGTATACTAACCTCGAAAAAGGGCATAGCTAAATTAATTTAAAATGGGTGGCGAAAGTCAAACACATTCTGGCTAGGCTTATAAATGCCCTAGGGCAGATAGCCTAGTATGAACCTATGATACAGCAAATCTGTATCTGGACTAGACGACTTATAGGAAAGACAGGAAACAAGCTTAGAAAAAAATTTGTTTTTGTGAAGTGGAAAGGAGAAAGGAGGAGCAGAAACTAAATGGGTTGGCCTTCTCAAATGTTCTCCCTGGATTAGGTAGAATGAGGTAATGACACTAGACTGGGAGGAGTGTCCCAGATGAAATTTACAGTAGTGCTGGGCAACTGCAAAGCCATGAAGTATATAGGGAGGGATGGTGGGAAACAAAATCAGAACAAACAAATCCAACCAGATGCTTAACAATTGTAGAAAATTTGTAGTTAATACCTTACACACAATGAAACTAGCTAGGAAAGTATATGCAGACAATAAAAGTGCTATAAATAACTCAAAAATAAGCAAAAAACAGGATACTTAATATTATATATCACAGATAAGTTGGCTCAGAGTCCTTCCTCTTACTTCCTCCAATTATCTCAGTGTGAAATGGCAGAAACACTCACAAGTTAACTTCTTAAGTAACAAAGTTGAAACCTGAAACAACTTTTAAAAAAAGCTTGAAAGAACCAGTGAGGTGCTTACTCCAAGCCGTAGTCCAGGTAACCTGAATCAGCCAATGACCATAAACAATTCACTCTCACTGAAATGCTATACTGGCTTTGTCTAAACTACGATGGTCTGGAACATGTGCTCAGACACACATCTTCTACTAACAAACAACTAGGCCCAAAACACAAGCCTGAATTTGGAAAATGCTACGCTACCAACACTACTTAGGTAGAAAAAAAACTGGAGAAATGGTTAAACAGATAAAGGATCAAGGAGACTCCAGAGAATGCTTTTAACTGCAAACAAGTTATATGATACACTCCTTAGCAGGAAATCAGAACAAATAAACCCAACCAGATGCTTAACAATTGTAGAAAATTTCTAGTTAATACCTCACACACAGTTAAACTAGCTAGAAAAGTATATGCAGATAATAAAAGTGCTCTAAATAACTCAAAAATAAGCAAAAAAACAGGATGCTTAATGTTAATATCAAAGATTAGTTGGCTCAGAGCCCTTCCTCCCATTAGCTCAGTGTGAAATGGCAGAAACACTTGCAAGTTTAACTTCTTAAGTAACAAAGTTGAAACCTGAAACAACTTTAATAAAAGCTTGAAAGAACAGATGAGATGCTTACTCCAAGCCGTAGTCCAGGTAACCCCAATCAGCCAATGACCATAACAATTCACTCTCACTGAAATGCTATACTGGCTTTGGTTAAACTACAATGGTCTGGAACATGTGCTCAGACAAACAGCCCCTACTAACAAACAACTAGGCCCAAAACACAAGCCTGAATATGGACAATGCTGCACTACCAGCACTACTTAGATAAAAAAAAATTGCAGAAATGTTTAAACAGATAAAGGATCAAGGAAACTCTAGAGAAAGCATTTAACTGCAAACAAGTTATACAATACACTCCTTAGCAGGAAATCAGAACAAACAAACCCAACCAGATGCTTAACAATTGTAGAAAATGTCTAGTTAATACCTCACACAAGGTGAAACTAGCTAGAAAAGTATATGCAGACAATAAAAGTGCTATAAATAACTCAAAAATAAGCAAAAAAAACCAGGATACTTAATGTTATATATCACAGATTAGTTGGCTCAGAGCCCTTCCTCTGACTTCTTCCGATTAGCTCAGTAATTTTATCACACTCCCTAGTTATATTTTCAGAAGAAGTTTCTACCTTCTCTAATAAATCCATAAATCATTTACACTACCCATTCCTTAAATTCCTCTCTTTTCAACAGATAGGTGAGAAAGCTCCAGTGTCTCATTTTTACTTCATTACCGTGCATTTTTATTTTAGTTATTATTGGCACATGATCTGAAATAGTTATTAGATGTGCTTCGAAACTTTCAATTAAATGCACATGTTCCTGTCAAATATATGTTCTGTGTAGTCTAGATTAGTTTTTGTATCTTGGGACATATTATGTAAATTCACTCTGAACTCCTACTTACATCTTCCATACCAAATATTTTCATGAATTTCTTCAAAATTCTACACTAATTTGTTATATATTTCCCTTCTGGAACCCCAGATACATCTTCAGTGCTACAAATCAAATTCCATTCCCCACCTATAAGTAATATTCCCTGCTGAAAACTGATTATTTCTCCCAGAATTTTCTTAAGCTCCATTATAGCAGTTTTAGGTGGTATATTATACATGTCAGAGTAATCCTCCTCCCTTTCCAGTAGCCCTAGTGCTACAAATCTACCAATATTATCTTTTTTATCCTCTTCTATCACTATGGGAGCCCCACTTGCAATTAATAAAAGTACTTTTTTCCTTTGTCACAGGTATTTCGCTGAATAACTACCCTGAAAACATTTCTTTATCAAATTCACATGGTTACTTCTTTCCAAATGGGTCTCCTGTAGCATGGCTATTTGCACTGTACATTTTTTAATATAGTTCACTATTCTTTTTTTGTGTGTATATCTGTGAAACCATTTACATTTAAAGATAATATAGAAAGGAATATAATGTTTAAAAGCTCTTATTGCCACCTTTTATGTGTAAGAGCTTTTTGGTTAAGTGTCACCAGAAACTATACGGATTATTAGAAATCAGTCATTTTCTTTTCATATTGTGGCATCATCCCTGGTGAAGGTAGAATTCTGCTCGATGCAAGGCACATACCTGTATGTGATACATATTCAGAGAGAGAGATCCATAATGCCTCTTTTCATATAGTCCAGTGAAGTATACCTCAGTTTATTTAAACCCATATGGATTATGACAGAATCATATTGGTACCTGTGGAGCAATGACTTGAGTGCATGTGTGTTGTGTGTGTGTGTGTGTGTGTGTGTGTGTGTGTGTGTGTGTGTGTGTGTGTGTGTGTGTGTGTGTGTGTGTGTGTGTGTGTGTGTGTATTTTGTTGAGACAATTGCTACATTTGGCTTAGCAGACTGATCACCTCTGGAATCAGTGAGGGGCCACTTAACTCTGCACTCAGCTGCATGGATGGCCATCATGCAAGAAAAATGATTTAGAGAGAGAGAGAATTCATTGGCTATATCATGCCCTTTTTCCATCTCCTTCCTCCTCAGTCTCTGTCAGTACCAGATGTACAACCCCATCAGCTCAAAATGGCAAAGAGAGAAGTCCTTGCCCTGTTAGAAAACAAAGCCATCAAAGAAGTTCCAACAGACCAAATGGGGTTCAGAATGTATTTTAGATTCTTTTATGATCTAAATTAAAACAAGGACCTCAGGCCAATTTTGGATCTCAGCAGCGTAAAATCTATGTCAAGAAGATTTCATTCAGATTGTTTATAGTGTAAGTGATTTTTGTGCTGTCTGAAGGCAAATGATTGAATGTGCTCGACAGACCTCCAGGATGCCTACCCGCACATCATGATTGCCAGGCATTTTCTACATTTTTGGATAAGAGTGAAATAAACTTGACCTTCCAAACTGTTCTGTTGAAGAAAGTGGACAAACAGTATATTCAAAATATGGAATCGTCATGGAAGAATATAATACTATCAATAAAGCATATTGCAGATTAGTTTATTGTTTGTTTCTTTTGGCCCCATGGCCCCTGGCCGTACCTGAAAAGAGTCCTTGGACCCATGCACTAACCCAATTTACAAATGGGAAGTAAGTAAAAAAAAATAAATAAGTAAACAAATAAAATACAAAGTCAATCATTTCAAGCTTCTGGTATGTCTGTTCTGTTTAACACCTTTCTTAATCTGAAAGACCTTCTTTTAAACACTGTATTAAATTATCACATAAGACATAGGTGCACACACATTAAAAAAAGACAAAACATTAACATTTTATTAATTTACATACATTACATGTATTGTGACATCCCTCCTCTGGGCCAGTAATCAAGGAGCCTCAGTCCTCATCACTGACACTGGTGAGCTACGTTCAAGTGGAAGAAAGACAGATACACACAGTATTTCCCAACACAGCTCGCTGCACCAAGCACAATTTCCCTTAAGAGCACACAGGGAGCACACTCAGTCCTGTGGCTGGGTTTCCCTGTTTCTCTCCAGGCCCCAACTAAGACTGCCCACTTACTACAGCTGTAGAGTTGAGTCCTCAGCCGAGTGTTCCAAGACAAGTCCTCTGCCACCCTCTCTGTGAAACCACTGCTCTGTGTCCCTGCTCCAAGTAGCTCACACATACATACACACACACACATGCACGCACGCACGCACACACACACACACACACACACACACACACACACACACACACACACACACACACACACACACACACAATAGATACTGCCACCAGAATACTCCAAAGCCAACTACTCTAAGGCTGTTATCGGGGTGTCCAATTATACTTGGTAACATTAATACTAATACAAATGGTAATGTTTGACCAATGCATTAAGGGTTTTAGGAGTGGCCACAGTGTCACCAAATAAATGTAAGTACTCTCAAAGGTTAAATATTCTCTAAAAGACCAGCCGCAATGAAAAGTTTAAATATATTTAGTAATAAATAATAAAAGAACATGAAAATACTAAATATCTATTTACAATAACCACCTGACTTTCAATCACAGGAAAAATAACATAGATGGAAAGGTTCACACAGCTACAGAAAAACAATACTTAACTAATCTCACTATATTCTCCTAACTGATCTAAAGAATTACTATCCCCTAGTTTACTTACTAGAGCAAGGCAAGATGATATGGGTGAATGGTCTTCCTTCTTGTCAGGTTTCACAAACAGACTGGAAAAATATCAAAACAATCAAGGTACTGAAAGCAAATAACTAGTGAGTTTTAAGACATTATTTAATTGCTGGAAAAATGACACCACATTCATCTGGTCACCTGACTTCTGATTCCCACACTACCCCCTTTACTAGACGCTGAACCAGAATGTAGCACATATGTGCCATAATACGCACATATAGAGCTTTGCTAAGATGTGTTATAGCATCTGGAAGCTACAAAACCATTTCAAAAACGTCCACCCTTCCAGGATAGCAAAACATTAACCCCTAAGGACATTGTCCTGGTTTTCACATACATTTTGTCTGTGGCTGCAGTCAGAACTGTAAGATACAATCTTTATGACCTAAACTATGTGATTTAACTTCAGACTGTTTTTCAAAGTTAGTTGCACTGAGATTAACCTCTTCTCTTCCAGTATCCTCTGTTACAAGATATTCATTTCAACAATTACAGTACAGTCTGACATACAGGTGTATTTCTTTTCTGTCCTGCAGGACCCACTGTTGGTACATTTTTAATGCAGGCAGCTTTGCAAATGCATTTTCAACACAAGCACCTGTACAAATCAGTTTTGATATACAAATGACATATAACATATAATTCTTTACAAAACTCCAGCTAACTATGCTGGCATATGTTATACATCCACTGCAGTATGTCTCCTGGCATAGCTGTCAGTACCTATCATCATGTCACACACACACACACACACACACACACACACACACACACACACACACACACACACACACACACACACACACACACACACACACACACACACACACACACACACACACACACACGTGTATGTGTGTGTGTTTACTTTCTTTAAATAACTCTTTTTCAGTCTAACACTTCATAAATTGCCCATTTCCTGTCTTCCCTTAAATGTCACCCCTCCTGAACATTATGTTCCATGTATTGTTCCCAAAAAAATTTGCTCCCTCCCTTTTCTAAAGATCCCTCTTCCAGTTCTTTTATCACTTTTACAATATTCAGTACTTCAAATATAGTTGGTATGGATTTTGATTTCCATTTTCTAGTAACTGCTTTTTTGGCAGCCAGTAGAATTAAACTTAATAAACCTTACTATGTCTTGGCAGTTCAGATCCTGTGTCCTATCTCAAAACAACCATTTCCTTGGTTACAAACCATTTGGTTCACCAATATTTTTTTTTTATTTTTATTCTATTCTTTTTTTGACCGGTTTATTCCCTTTAGACTAGTAGGTTCTTTTCAAGGGAGACCCAAGGTGGTATTTATACTACTATATAATGATTTTGCCAGTATTTCTGATGAGTATTTTGTAGGAAATCTTTAAAATCTGTAGCAGCTCCTTACACTTCCAAAAACATGTTCCCAGTTACTTCTTTCTTCATCATCACATTTTCAACATTTGCTGTCTAACTGATGAAAGCTTTTTGATGTCTGCTTGTGGTATAAACATTCCTATGCAAACAAATCCAAGCAAAAATCATAATCCTTCTGTACATCGTTGCGTACTTGGGAACCATATATATGTCTTCCCATTGTTCACATGAAAATTGCCTTTCCAGTCTCTGCTCCCAATCTTTTCTAACCTCTTTGATTGATTCTTATAGTTATTATACAATATTTTATATGTCCTGCTAATTATCCCCTTTTACACAGCATAATTTGTTCAACATTCAACTAAAAACCAGCACGGGCCATTCACTTGGGAATATTCTATCCCTTTCTCTTTATATATACTTTAATATCAAGCCCTGATAGAACAGTGTGGTGGTGGTGCTGTGGTAGCTTTGACGCCTCATAGCAAGACGTTGTCCCGTTCGATTCTCAGCTAGAGCGTCTTCTGTGTGGAGGCATACGTAAATGGGGCATGCCTTCGTTGAAGGTTGTGCATCAGGGCTGGTAACCCGGTACATAAAAATCCACTACCAATCATTAGCGGACCGGAGTTCCGCTGTGGCGACTCCTAACCGGGAAAAGCCGAAAGACACAAATCAATCCCTGATAGAGAAGGCAGTCTCTAACCTATAGTCCAAAATTCTTCTTCTTCCACATCTCATTGTTGCCTTTCCTCTCTAGTTATTTGCTTCCAGTACCTTGATTGTTTTGATATTTTTCTCCAGTAATTTCCTGTCCCTGTTGCTTACTGTCTGTGCCCCTGCTTGCAGTTATCTGGGCTTAGTTCTCAGAATACTTTCTGCAATTTTCTGAGTATAATATTCTGCATAGTTGCAGTTACTCTCCTTAATTCTTGAACACCCCCCCCGCTTCAACATCATCCTTTTCCCCTTCGAATTATAACTTTCAGCTTGCGCTATGTACATGAGCATGAAAAACCAGAACCAAGACACAAAGAAAAACTTCTAAATGCAGAAGCCCCAACAAGAAGAGGATACAATAAACATACAAAGGGCATGCAAATAAAGGAAATTACAGACCGTAATTTATTAGAATACCAAAATAACAGAACATGTAAACTAAGTGCTTTCATCCCCTAACTTTCATGGGACGTCATCACAGTTAATATAAAACTTAAGTTGTTCTTCCCTTTAAAACCTAAGTCTTCTCCCCCCATGTCAGATATGCTGATTTAATTTAGTCTAATAAAATAATTTTTCTAATAAATGCATTAAATAGTACACACAAGATTCCATCTGTAAGTGCAAAAAATTAATCCTTGTTATTGAAATTAATAAATACATTTACACCAATGCAAAAATAAAAGTAGCATTAAAGATACATAACAGTCAGGTGATTTCATTTTAAGAAAGCATGCTATTGACACCAAATCATTCAAACTGTATGGTGCAGTGACATACGTTTTTTACTGCCATTACAGTTCCTTTATCTCAAGTTTTAGTTTCCATGGTTCCCCCTTCCCATCCAATTCTCAAGAACATTTACAATTACAAAACACAGGGCCCTTTACTTTCCCAACTCCAGTAATCTGGATAGACTCTCTCTCTTCAACATGGGAAAAATACTTACACCTCCCATACTCGACTTGTTGTGCCCATTCACAAGATTTTTCCCATCCTTTCTATAAAAATTTTAAACACCTATCTTTTTTATACATAATACAGGGGTCTTTCCCCACCTTTTGATGGTCAATTCCACTAACCCCAAAGATCTTTCAGTTTCTATTAATTTTCTATTAATGATGTCCCTGATCTCTGCAGCATTACTGTTTTAGGTAAGGACGTAGCCCAGAGTATAATGTTTAAAATGATCCATCTTCTTGACTACCTCAGCTCTCACTCCATCCCTGTTTTTTTTCAGCCCTAATAATGGTGTGTAAAACTAAACAAAACTCTTTTGTCATACACTTCAGAAAATATTTTTTGTAGAAATCTATTGGAGTATCCCCTGCTGGTTAACACTGATCTTAACTTCTCTCCTTCCTTATAAAAATATCCAAAGGGGATAACATTCATGCCAACTTAACCAACTGTCCTTTAACTAGTGCTTTTTTGTGGTATAATGAATGACAACTATCAAAATGTAAAAGTGCATTAGAGTATGTTGGTTTTCAGCAAATGTTGAAAATACATCTCCTGTTCACTAAATTCTTACTAATTTCTACATCTAAATAACATAATACATTATGAGATTTTTTATAGTAAACCTTACAAAATCAGTTGTATTGTTAATATAATGAAAAAAAGTCTAACAGTCTACTTCAAGCCTTTCCAAAAAAATGACTATATCATTCAGAAACCAGCTATATAAAACTCATTCATACTCATAACTTGAATTGAACGCAGAAGTGTGTACCCAAATAGTCCATCACAATGTTATGAAAGACGGGGTCACTTGCTGCTCCCATCACAGCTCCTGTCCTTGAATTATAAATACTGTCTTCAAAAAAGATATAATTGTTCTCCTAAACACTTTTTATGAGAGACCTTAAAAAATTAATAGATAGCATTATTTTCAAAAGCCTCCACCTTGATAAAATATTAAAAAAAAAAGTCTAATACACATTGGTGGGGTATAACTGAAAAAAATCTTTGGCATCAGCGGTAATGAATGTAAGATATTCCTTGTACAAATCATCCCCAACATTCCTCAGAAAATCCCATGACTCCTTAAAAATATGCTGCTCTTGGTTCAAAATATCATTTAATGTAATATCAATAAAATTTGCCATCCCATAAGTTTTTGAACCCTTAGTGTCCACAGTTGTTCGACTAGGGGGATAGGGGGATCCACAATGCTCTTATAAATTTTTGGAATGCCAAAAATACTTGGGATTCTGAGATAGTCAGTCTTGAGGTATTTGTACTCCTGGCTGGAGGTCTGGTCCTGCATCAAGAAATCATAGATTAAACAATCAGTTCTAGAATATGCAATATTTAACTGATTTCTAGATATCTCCTCATATTGATCTGAGCGCAAATCTCCTCCATTTTAAAATTATAGTCAGTGGTATTTATTAATACTCATCTCCCTCCCTTATCGGGTTTCATTAGTCTAATTTTTCTTTTTTCACAGATATTCAACAATAAATCCCTTTCATCTGTACTAAGGTTTAGGTAGGATATTCTGTTATGTTTTTTATACATCTGTCTAATATTCATGTTCACAATGTTTTTCAAGTAACATAACAGCTGTGTGCAAAGGAGGGTTGTAGGTACTAGATCTTCTTAACTTGTCAGTAGTGACACCAGGGTTATCAAAAAAAAAAATAAAATCAGCTTTCTAGTATACAACTTTAAAACAATCACTGTATCTGGTCTAGTTGGTATGAAAGTCGTACCCTTCTCAAATAACCTGGTAATGACTCTCAGTAATATCTGGTGAACTGAAGTTATAAATTTTAAAATCACCATCTGTTAATAATAATATTATTATTGCTTTGGTCCATACTCAGTACCCCCTCCCTCCCCTCCCCCTCTGGGTTTGTGGTGACACCCAGTCCTTATCTCTCCTAGGTTCTTGCAACTGGTCTTTGCCTCGTCTCCTTATTTATTTTTTAGCCTTTTGGATTTCCTGAGAAGTGGAAAGTCTAAAGCATTCACTTGTTGGTTATTATTGCTAACAAATGTGTGAGTCAGTTCACTTCTATTACCATAAAGCCCTTCTGTCTCCTGAAAAATAGTTTCAGGATAAACTATATGGTTGTCATAATCCCTCTTATCTCACCACAACTTTTTATTTTTTAAGTTTAATATCACATGCCATTTTGTCCACATGTGTAAAAATGTTACCATAATCACACTTGTAATAATCAAACAATGAATCTTCAGTGATAGCATTGTCCAATTGTTTGATATCTATTTCAAGAGCATCCATGGCCACTTAGTTATGTCTCATTAAAAGTTCCATAAGCTCGAATACATATTGATCAAAAAGTTGAAGTAAATCATTGTGTAACAAGGAACCATCACATAATCCCATGGGATATTTCCATATGCTCATTCCCTTCATGACAATGCTGATTGTTATGCATTCCCAAAAATAACTATTTTCAAGCTGTAATTTGTGATACTTGAGTAATTTGTGCTCAAAAGTTTGCAATTGTTTAGATAGTGAAATAACAGCAATACTGTCACCACCCTGCAGTGTGTAGAAATCAGTCTTGGCTTGTAACCACTCATCCAAATTAGATTCATGCCATTCATTGATACCATAACACTAGCTGTGACCATTACTGTCAATGTGACTGCCATTCATCGTAGTTTTCATTGGTTCGTTTAGTGCAGATGTACAATGCTGGGCTGGTGGAATATCTCAGTGCTTGTGTGAAATGGATCTCTCACCAGGTAGTTACAAGTCAGTGCCATAACTGTAACCTTCAAATTGTTGGTGATTCAACAGAAGAGTGCACTGACTGAGCTGTTGGGTAAGATGCGCAGTAAGTGGAATCAAACAATTCAGAAGTGATGCAATTATGGAGAATATCTCCTCTCCAGTCACCGGAGATGACAACATGGATTGAGGGGCAAAGAGTGAACAAGAAAAACCAGGAACCAAGATGAAAAGAAACATTTCTAAATGCAGAACCCCCAGCAAGAAAAGGATACACTCCAATAAACTTGCCAAGTCAAAGCACTCTATTAAACATCCAAAGTACACATAAATAAAGAGAATTATGAGCCTTGACTGAGTAGCTCTGAAATATCCTTTCATATCATGTAATCCTAAACCCCTTTGTTGAATTGGAAGGATCAACTTATCCCACTTAACTGATGCCCACTTCTCCTCACAGATAAATTCCATCAACTCTTTATTAATTATTTTCCACAGCTTCTCTGGTTGATAAAATATATCTGGCCTGTGTATAAAATTAAAGGGACAAAAAATATTTCACTTCTTGTATCTTAATATCCATATTCATAGACAAGAGCTTCTAGTTTTTCAGTTTTTAGTCTCTTTCCACATATCATTAGCTGCCATAACAGAAGTCCTTTTAATCCATACTCCTAACCACTTCATCTTATGGTGTCCCCATAAATATGGGTATTGCTGAACCAATTTATGTGTGGGTATAATATATGGCTATAGCTTTTGTTTTGACTCTATTAATTTTATATACTGAAAAAAAGGAAACGTGTTCAAAATGTTCCACAGCACTGAAATGTCCTTTTATGGATTTATCAAGTACAAAATAATATCTGCAAATAAAGCCAACTTTTCTCGATTACCATACCAATTATATCCTTGAATTTCTGAGTCCATTATTTTCTTTACCAGTGGCTCTATATGTAAAGCAAATAACAAAGGGAACGGGGAAATTTGATGTACCTACCTAGTTCCTCTGTTCAAATGCAACATAAGAGAGAGGAACCCTTCCACTTAAATTCTTGCCTCAGATCCTTCATACATCCTCCTAATTAGCCTTATTATTGCATTAGGGAATGCAAATGTTTCCATTGCCCTACTAGTAATATCCCACCTTACTCTGCTGAATGCCTTCTGTGCATCAAGACCCACTGACAGCAGCATTATTTTCTTGCATTCTGTTTCTCTCTGGACCATCATTGTTTCATTAATGTTGTCAAACATTTGCCTCCCCTCCACAAATACACATTGATACATGTCTATCAATTTTGGCCACACATTTGGCTTTCTTTTAGCTAATATAGACATAAACACTTTATAATCATAGTTTAAGATTGAAATGGGTCTATATGAAGCTGAGTCTGATGGGTCTTTACACTCTGCCCCCACAGTTTCTTCCAAGATGCTGGTGCTTCCCTTCCTATTAAAATACTGTTAAACAAAATCTTCCGGATCTTTATCACTTTCTTTCCTCTTAAATTCCAGACTTCCACAGGAATACCATCTGCTCTTGGAGACTTCACTTCTGATTGATTATGTATCACCAGTTTTATCTTTTGTATTACCAGTTGGATTATGTATTACCAGTTTCAGTGATTTCTGCCGCTCCCTATGATACAATGCCTATGTTAGCGACCTTGCAGAAATGCTAGTTTGTTGCTTATTAACCTAACACTGAATGGAACTTGGTTGTTTTTTGCTATGTAATACTCTTTGAAAAGCTTGTTAAACGCTCGTTTTATGTCTGCATAATTTTACCTGCCTCTCTAGCCTTATCTTCCACTCATTCTCCCACTGAAGAATATTTATTGCTGTCTGATACTCTTAGAATGTTTGTTAGATGATTGTTTTTGTCTGCATAATTTACCTGCTTCTCCAGCATACCTTCTACTCTTTCTCCCACTAAAACCTTCTTGCTGTTTGATACTGTTAGAAAGCTTGTTAGACATTCGTTTTACATTTTTTTCCTTCAATACTTTTCCCTGCATCAGTGCTTTTTTTCTCTTTACTTGCAGTTTGCCTCTGCTCTTCACGGGAGCCACTAGGCCAGAAGAGAGAGCCCTACCCAACCATGCCACACATAAATTATTCTGAGAAAGAAAGAGCACCCTGCAGATATTTTATTGCTCCAGCTCTATTCCTTCTCTAAAAGTGTATGTATGCAAAGTTGAACATCCACACTGTTTAAAGTTAGTCTGCAGTAACTCACCTTATTTTACTGCATTTTTGTTGCACTGAGCAACTAGTGGCAAGCACAGTTGTCGGCTCACACCCTGCCAGCTCTCCCAACTTTTAAAATTGCCAGCTAATATATATAGTTTATAGAAACGCCCCTTCTGCACAAGTGTAGTAGCCTCTCCACATTTCCATGCACTTACAAAGCCTACCAAGGCCAGACAATTCAATAAATTACGTAAAATAACCTAAGAATTTAACAAAGTGCCTAACTAACAAAAGAAAATAAGAAAATAATTTCCCTCAGCCCTGCTTAGTTCATAGCTTATAGATAGTTTTTGCTGTATCAGGAACTTACCATTCTAGGAAGAACCTGCTCCGTTCGCCCTCGCTTTGCTCGGGCTCACTCTGCTCTCTTACCCTACCCCCATTCTCACCCACCCCCAAGCTCATCTAATTTATACCTAACCACATCCCACACACTACAACCTTGACCGCCCATCTCACTCACCTAACTCCACTCCCCCACTTCTTGATCTTCCCCACCCATACTCTATCTCCTACTTACTTAATTATACCCTAATAATATGCCTCTATACTTCAATATTATTATCCTTATTATCTCCTTATACCTCTATCTGCTCTTCCACCTTACATCCCATCATACAACTCATATACCTTCTAAATTAACATACTCAAAATTCACACATACACAATCTATCCCAAGCTATTCCAAAATAGGCTCCTCCTTATATACCACAGACATCACTCAACACAACAGAGTAAAATTCCTTCCTCTACATAACAACCGCACCAATCTAACAAACCCAAACCACAAAACCAAACTACATCATCTCTCTAAAAACCTGTTCTCCCACTCAAAATTAATCAAATGTGGTGACATACACCCAAACCCAGGCCCATAATCCACCCCTCAAAACCAACCCCAAACCATGAAATCCTGGAATTTCACTACCATTAACTTACAAAGCATCAAAACCAAAATTCCCCATTTCCAAGCATGGCTACATCAAAACAAACCCGACTTCACTACCATAACTGAGACATGGCTTAAACCCTATATCAGCAACACTGAATTCCTTCCCCCAACTATACATGCCTTAGACATGACAGACCACACAGAAAAGGTGGAGGAATTGCCCTAAATTATCCTAATACCCACACCATAGTGCCTTTCAATAAATCTATTCCACAGTTCTCCACAGCAGAACCCCTAGTGACCCACCTAAAGCTAAATAACTTCAAAACTCTCTGCATTATAGTGTTATACATTCCCCCGAGGTAACAGTATTCCAATACTAGAAGAAATTCTTGCCTGGTCATCCAAAAATATCCAAAATGAAACAGTCATCCTAGGAGATGTTAACATCAACTGGCTAGACATCACAAACCACAACCCCCAAACTAACATCAACTTATTTACATACACTTAACTAATCACTGATAATACCAGGCCCAGTAATTAAAATAACCAAGGCTCAGTCTTAGACTGGATCCTGGTATCTGACCCCAAAAAGATCTCCTTCTCTGGGACTTTATCAAACAGCATCAGTGACCACCTTCCAGCCTTTGATATACGTAAAACTACCTCAGCCACAAATAACCACCAACTAAAACATACCAGAGACCTATCCCATTTCTCACCAGAAACCCTAAATGTAATTTTACACAATACCAACTGGGCACCATTAAGAACCATCCCCCTCGATGAAGCAGTTGAATCTTTCAATTCAGCATTCCTCAAAATCCTAGATAGTGTAGCGCCATCTCGGCTGAAAAGGGTCAAATCTAATCATGCCACCTGGCTTACCAAATCCACCAAACAAATCATGTCTACTAGAGATAAAGTATGGAAAGCCTGGCAAAAACATAAAAACCCAGCCGATCTAGCACTATATAAACAGCTACGTAATCAGGCCAAAAAACAAGTCACCAAAAACAAAAAAGAATATTTCCATAGACTACAGGACCAACACAGACTAAACCCTCAAAAATTCTGGGGAGCTATAAATTCCCTACTTCACCCAGGCTCTAACACCAATCCTTGCCCACACCCTGATAAAACACCCTTCGATATAGCCTGTCTCTTCAACTCACACTTTATAGAAACCATTTCCAAATTGACTGCCACCTTTCCCTCTTCTGACACTAACTCACCTAACCAAACACCCACTCATGTAATACCTTCCTCTCTTCCTAAATTTTCTTTATCTCCTGTTCCCACACACACCATAATGAAACTCCTTCTTAAACTAAAACTTTGTACAAATGCTCCTGATAACCTACCCTCGGAGTTCCTAAAAACAGCCACAAGCTCCATAGCCTACCCCATCAGTATACTTATCAACAGATCTATTCAAGAATCCTACATCCCAAATATCTGGAAGAAAGCATACATTCTTCCTCTCCATAAAGGCGGAAAAAAATCAGATATCTCTAACTTCTGGCCTATCGCTATCCTCTCTACCATCTCTAAAATATTAAAAAATGTGTGCATAGCCAACTCCTCATCCACTTAATTAACAACCAAATTCTCACCCCAACCCAATGTGGCTTTAGGCCAGGCCATAGCACAAACACTGCTCTCATTTCTTTTCTCAGTACCATAAGTCGAGCATGAGATGCCAACCAAATCGTCTCCCGTCTTTTTCTTGACCTTTCAAAAGCCTTCGACACCATATCCCACCCCCTTCTACTCTCTAAACTCAATAATCTAGGTGTCTCCACTCCAACCCTATATTGGTTCTCAAACTATCTATCTGGCAGATATCAGTAAACAAAATGGCAGCAATCCTGTTCCCCCTACATCAACATTACTACAGGTGTACCCCAAGGTTTCATATTGGGCCCCCTGTTATTCAATATATTTATCAACAACTTCCATAACTCCCCTTCTCATGCCACCATGATCCAATATGCAGATGATTCTACAATCATCTGCACTGCCAAAACCCCTTGAGAGCTGCAACTCCTAACCCAACAAGCATTTACATTTTCCACTGAAAACTGGATGTCAAACAATCATCTTGCTCTCAACCCAAATAAGACAAAACTGATTCTATTCACTCCAAAAAAAAAAAAAACCTAATCAGAGCCAATTTCCACATCCACTCCCAGAACAATACCACCATCGAAGTTGTTTCCAGCACCAAACTGTTAGGGGTCACCACTGACGAAAACCTAACATTTGACCTCCACATTCTCAACATCAAAAAAACTCATCAAAAATTAGGCTCCCTCTACAGGCACAACTATTACCTTAATCATAATTCAAAAAAGGCTCTAGCCTCAGCCTTTCTACTTCCATCCCTGTTATGCGGTGCCCCTGTCCTTACAAACATCCACTCATCCCTTAGTACCAAGCTAGACACGTTACAATAAGATAGCTAGATTTGCAACAAATGCCACACCCTCAGCCCACCACTGCTCCTCCTTACAGCAACTAAACTGGCTTGAGCTACCACTGCACCTCAACTACCTACACTTAACTACAGCACACAAATGAATACACAAACCCACAGCATGCCCCTCTCTTTCCTCTCTGCTGTCCTTATACCAACCAAATAGACCCCTTAGATCAGAAAATAAAACCTTGTTCAAAGTTGACAGATCCCCACCCAGCTGGTCAAATGCTCTATTCCTTTACAGTTTCCAAAGTTTGGAACACCCTCCTATCCACAATAACCTCAATCAAAAACCCTACACTCTTTAAAAAAATCACTTAGACAACATCTCTCCTCTTGCTGGTTATGCCCATGCCAAAAAAACAACTCTCAGCTAGACTCAACTCTCCTTACTTTTCCCCCTCTGTTTTTCTATCCAGCCTGTACTCTAATTTCCTTATCTGTTGCCTAACTCTGTTACCTTACCTACCTAGTCTCCCTCCTCTCTCTCTATACCTTCCTCACCAACTCTCCTGTACTATTTCTTCCATCTTTCTTCTCTGCTAGTGTCCTCTTCAATTCAGATCCAAGATACCTATTGTAATACAGTTCATACTCTAACATATATTTTATACTGTTTGATTTATTTGCCAATCCATGCCTATTACTGCTACTGTATTGCTTGCTAGATACATTTTAAACTGAAAACCCATGCCTACTACTAATGTATTACCTGCTAGTTTAGTTTCTGTAAGTGTTAAGTTTCTGTAACTGAAATAATTAGTTTCTGTCATTTAAATTGTATTTTTTCCTGAATTGTTCTGTATTTTACAGATTTTTTTCTTAATACTGTTATGTGTACCTTTTCTCCCCGGGCCTCCACTGAAAATGGGCTCTCCTAGGCCCAGTGGACTTTCCCGGTAAACAAATGCAATAAATAAATAAATAAATCTTATCTCCTAAGTTAATTATTAGTTGTTGAGCCTTATTTCCCTCTAACCTTAACATAGTCAAGTCTTCCATAAATATTTCCATTTGTGCTCTTTCTTGATTTCCACATTTCTCTACTTGATAGAAATGTTCATAAGATTTCTGGAATATCTGTAATATTGCTGCTGGATCTGTGGTTATTTTTCTTATCACAGACTCCCTAACTTTGATGACAGCCCTTTCTATTTTCTGTTGCTTAAGTCATTGCACTAAAAGTTTTCGTGCTCTGGAGTTGTCATCAAAGAATGGCTGCTTAACAGCAATCTTTCTAAACTCATTCATATTATCCAACTACTCCCTTATTTTCTCGTTAGCACTCTGCAGTTGCTCCTTTTCTTGGTCTCTGAGATTCTTCTTATTCTGCAATAATTTATCCTTTGTCAGCCTGTCTATATAATTCTTTTTACATCTTAACCATATCTCTTTCTCTTTTACTTCTATTCCATTTTTAACTCTATTTTTTATTTTACCCCACTCACTAGTTATCCCTTCTGAAGAAACATCTATTATCTCTGTTCTCTCTTAGGGTCTATATCACATTATTGAATGCACTAAATGTCAAACACCTCTTCATCGAACCCTATTTGTTGAATCTTCATTCGTTGAATGATCATTTCAGCTAAACTTTTTCCCACTATAAGTCACAAGCTGGCCAACCTACCGCAACAAAAACAGCATTATTTAAAACCAACCCTGGTGGGGGGTATACCCACTCTGAGATTGCACTACAGTGGGGAAAAGGACAAATACCCAATAATGGCCCACTGGTTACTTACCATGGGAAAAAGTTCACTGAAATGACTGTTTGGATGAAGACTTTGATAAATAGGGTTCGATGAAGAGGTGTTCAACGTTTAGTGTGTTTGATAATGTGATATAGCCCCATTTCTCGAATAATTTTCACAACCCAGTCTTTTAATTCCTCTCTTTTTTACAGGTAGACAGGAAAGTACCAGTGTCTCAACTTTCTTCATTACCTTGCATTTTTACCTTATTTTTATTGGTGCATGATCTGAAATAGTTATTGGGTGTATGTCTAAGTTTTTGGTTAAATGCAGATGCTCCAGTGAAATATAAATTCTATCCATTGTACCCCAGTTGTTGTACCTCAGGAATAATATGTACATTCTGTCCGAGTTTCTTCAACTGAATTCACATTTTTCATACCAAATATTTTTGTAAATATCTTCAGAAATATACCCTCTTTTGTGATATTTTCCCTTCTAGGTTCCCCTAATACATCCTCATTATTGCAAATCAAGTTCCAGTCCCCACCAGTCTGAAAGACTTTTGAGACAAATGTATTCATTCTGTTATGTGCTAATCCAGTTCAGAGCATTGGGGAGCCATAACCTGTACTATCTTTCATTTACTACATGGCAGCATTCTGATGACATAATCGTAAACAGGGCACCAACCTTTCCCAAGAGAGAGAGACACGCACGCGCACACATACACACACACACACACACACACACACACACACACACACACACACACACACACACACACACTTGCAGACAATTTGGAGGATCACCAATTCCCCTTGCACTACTTTTGTGGAAACTAAGAAGAAACCTCAGCACCTAGTTAAACTCATGGTGACACATGGAAGAAGTTCTGTTTCCATATCGACGTTATCCCAGCTATGGAATGAGTGAGTAAACTGAACATGGTAGGGTATTAGTGCTGTTACTTTTCAAAATACTCATAGCAACACATCATAAGCACTTCAGAAATTAAAATACCAGTGTAGGCATTGATAGCTTCACACTAGTGACTTACTCACATAATTCAAAATTATTTGCCTATAGATGTTTACATAGAGCTTAGCAATACACAAGTTGTCTTTATTGTATAAATCAGTGTGGCCTCACTCTGCATAGTCTCACAAGCTCTCCCACGATTTGCAGTTTGCGATCAAACATTCAGCATGTCTCACAGATATTATAGACTGACATTAGTGTGCTTTCCAGATAAATGGCTTATGTAAGCTATCATGACAACTGCACCAGATCCAGCTATTCCCCTGCAGACACAGAGGGGAACATTTTGGATGAATTTTGTAAGACCATTTTTTTCTTCTTTCACTTTGACCTATGGAATTCTTAATTATCTGACCTATAAGTGGAAGTTATTTCACTAGTTACCTTTTTTGTATTAACAGTTTGAGAAGTCTGCGTACTACTCTTCCCCTGAAGGTTGCCTTTCTCGATTTCATTGTTTCCAACCTGTCATGTATCTAAACCTGCTTTAAGTAATGTGTCTGATTGTGTACATGCTGTAGCTGTGGTGCACCTTACCTAATGCTACTGTTTTGATGAAGTATTCTTGGATATATAACCAAAACTTTTTTGATTAAGTAAAATCTGAAATTTTGAATTCAGATTTGAATGAGGAGGTTAACGGGGTTCCTCTGCTTCTCAGGTCAGGAGCTCAAACTCTACAGTGAAAGAGGGAAAATAATGCAGGTAATGTCTAAATTGTTGCATCCCCCTCCCTTAAAATCCACATCCTCTTTTATGTCTAACAAACTAAGCAGCCTCTGCCTTCTCAAATGAAACAGTAAATTATTATAAGTGATACCAGGAGGGGACCAGTCCTACCTCTTCAGAATGACTATACAGCATTCCCCTGCCACAAGCTTTCAAATATCTGTCTCTGTATATGCCCTTTTTGCAGCAGATTGTGACAGACTTATTGGGTGTTAAAAGTTCAGGAGAAATACACTTGGTACAGGACAAAAAATACTTCCATCAGGGGAGTTATGCCCACCCAATGAACTAAAAATATTTTTTTCCTCAGGTTCTTCAGCATTTGCTTATCCTAGGAGACATAAAAACAATGCTTTCTAATCAAATGGGCAAAGGGTTCTATTCCATTGCATTTCTGATAGTTAACATGAATTGTTTTACAGAAAATTTCTTTGTCTTTCTTTCCTAAATCTTTTTTATGGAAGTACTAAAATTCTAAATGTTGACCCTTCATTCTTTGTTACCTCTCATTCAGTCAGGGAAACCTTATGGTGACATGGTACCTGAAAGATGCATACAGCTACGTTTGCATAGCTAAAGGCTTCTGGGTTTCTTTCAGATTTCGTCTCTGGGTCATGCTATCAGTTCTCTGTACCACCCTTTGCATTAATTAAAATGTTTAGAAATGAGTGACTCTGGTCATTTCTCCTTGCAGACTGAATAATACTCACTTTTAATCCCCCTTTTTTTTGGGGCGTCTTTCTTATCTTTGCTTAGTCTTCTAATAGATGTCAAGAGTTCTTCATACAGTTTTCATCTCTTCTAAACAATTTGGGATTCCAGATGAGCCTTCAGAAATCCTTCTTGACTTGTCATATAGGACTGACTTTTTAGGATGTGTTATGGACACTTTGCTTGGAAAGGAATTTTTGATGCAGGTGTAGGTGGATTGTTATCTGGGAATCTTCCTGTGCTACTCAGCTCAGTCTCAGACTTCAGCCAGTGAGTCTGTTAAGATTCTGGGGTTCATAGTGTATATGATTCTCATTTCCTCTTACCAGCTTATACGCGAGGAAGACTGGTGTCTAAACAGTGCATCAAACCAATTTGCTTTTTCTAGATAGTTAGATTCATATGTTGGGCTTTATAAACAAAGACCTGCAGTGGTAGTCAACAGAGCTATCTAAGTGTGGTGCTCTCCTTTTTCTCTCCAACCTTGAACACAATCTGCAACTTCATAATTGTCAGATTTTGCTTGGGGGTACTACCTAGAGGGGTGTAGTTAGTATTCTTCAGACAGACCAAAGCACATATATTTAAAAGAGATGTGGCCTGTATTCTATGCCTTTTAATCACTTTGTCATCTATAGTTACTATAACCTATCCAGATGATTACAGTCAACACCACAGTAGTTTGGTCCACCTATTAGGTAGGGGACTCTAGAGTATAATCTTTTGGCAAGCTGCCTTCGATCATTTGGGAGTTAGTTCTAAAGCACTTTTTAACCAGCCAAGTGTTTTACTTTCTGTCACAGCAACTCATAGTGAGAGACAAATTGAGCATGACCACGACTGACCCTCAAAAATGGTAATTGAACGGTGGGAGGTCTTTCAGGAATTGATCTAGCGGCGGGAAATATCTTTGATGGATCTGTTCACTTTAAAGCAGAAAACATAACAGATGCTTTTTGTTTGTCATTCCCTTGGATGTGACTGCTGTTTTTGTACTCCTCCCTTTCCACTTGTATCCAGGGTAATTATGAGGCTTGAGAAGGGTGCTCTAAAAATATATGTATGTAGTTACCCTTTCAGCCCAGGCAATATTGTTTCTCCATTTTTATGGAAACGGCCAAGGGCAATTACCACAAGCTTCCTTACAATTTGGATTTGCTCACACCACAGATATACCCCAGTCTAAAACAACTTTAGATATGTGCCTGAATAATTTGATTCTGATATCTCTAAGGTACCTCTATTCAGAGGACATGCAACAAGTTCTAAAGCAGGCAGTAAATCCTGCTACAAGAAATTTTTTTATTGCAAGTGGAAGAGATTTTCTAGTTGATGCCTAGCCAATAACCAGGGCCCTTCAGGGATTATGTACCTTTGCTGCTCAAGTATTTGTGCGAGTTACTAATCTCTAGCCTTCATATTACAGTAACAAGGTACATCCTGTGGTTATTTCAGCATATCAGTCCATGTAGCTTCCTTTTTCAACACTGATTTTATTAGAACAATTTCAGAAAAGAAATTTACACCTGAGACAGTCAAAGAAACAGGTTGCTCCTTCTGGAATCTCATCTTTTCACTGGAAAGGTTATCTACAGTCCGATTTGAACCTGCAACACCAAGCAGTTTTAAGGTTCATTTTATGAAAAACTGTTATGCTCATTGCTTTCACATCTACAAGATGTGTATCTGAGTTGCATGCTTTCATTCTGGGTGAACCCTATCTGGTCTTCCATATGGATGGGGATAGGGTGTTATCAAGAAAAATAATTGCTCATTCAAGCCTAAGGTTGTTTCAGAGTTCAGACCATCAGTTTTCCAGTGTTCTTTCCTGACCCTGAGAATCAGGGAGAAATGATTCTATGTGCACTGAATATGCATACTCAGCTCAGGTGCCATATTGACAGATCCAAGTCCTTTAGAAAAACTGATCAGCTATTTATTTCTTATGATGGGACTAAGAAAGGACAACCAATGTCACTATTTGCAGATGGTTGTCCTTGGCCATTGCTTTTTGTTATACCCATTATCCTGAACCAGTTCCAGGCAGTATTAAAGCACAATGCGTGACAGCTTTGTTTCCTTCAATGGCATATCGGAAAGGGATGGAGTCTAGAAATATTCAACAGGAAGTTACACATTCCTCTTTTCATACATTTACCAAGCATTGCAAACTAGATTCCTGCTCTGTGTCCAGGACAGGTTTTTACAAGTAACATTCTCTAGGGATTCCTGTAACTATATCCTTCCTCCTCCGAGGTTGGACACTAGTTGATAATCTACCCATATGGACACTAGTTGATAATCTACCCATATAGCTTTTTAGGATACTGCAGCAGTGGAAATGATGACTATAGTACAGGTATTCATAGTGTAAAGGTCTATCATTAATAAATAATTTAATGTAGCTGCTAATCCCAAACACAGACAGTCAAAGATTCTGGATCAAACATGTTTTATTTCAAAATGTCAATACTTAAGAGTCTTTCAACACATTGACTCTGTGTGTACTTAGATTCAATTACTTTTGTATTTTAAATTTAGAAAAAAAGAAATATTACTTCATACAAAGTTCAAAGTTTTCTCAGCTTTTAATTACACATAAACACAGTTTCAAGACTGTAAGGAGTAACCAAATAAAAAAATATGCATACAGGAGGGCTTTGCTTTTGCTAGGTTAATGTGTTTCTTTTCAGCAGACCTAACTTTCTGTCAATGCTAAATGATTACAGAAACATTTGCCATCTGTTTGCTAACCTCTGATGAATTCTAACAATGTGAAGCTATTCTTCTTAGCTAATATGTCAAATATGGGTCCACTACTTAATTTCAAAAATCCACAATCCCGACCTTCAGTATATCGAACTCAGAACCTCGAGATTGTGGAATCTCGAAATCCAACATCAAAAAACATATTTTTGCAGGGGTGCAAGTCCCCCTGCACCTGCCACATAAAAAAATAGCATATCCATATACTTTCCTCCTTCTGGTGTTATAAGTTATCACAATCGCAGATTATTTTGAACCATGTCTTTGTCAGACATGTAAGCCGTAGGATACTTTTGTTTAGGAATTAGAATCATTGCATGTACACTTTTCCTAACAAAGCAGCTCATTAATAAGTTTTTTTTTAATAACAGAGGGGGTAATTCAGTAATGCTTACATGGAACTAATCTCCATGTAAGCATAGTGGCACAGCTCAAACATGGAGTTCGGAGGCTGTGCGATCCAGGAAATAGTGCTGGGGGCATGCAAGAACCTCCCAGCACTGTTCAGCCACGGTGGAGATCGCGGAATGTAAATCACATCATTTGCTGGTGAAAATCATGTTAATGAGGTGATTTACAGATCCAGGAAGCAGACAGGTATCTGTGTAGGAGCCGTGTCTGCATTACAAATGTACACGGGAACTGTCCATGTACGAGACTGCAAAATAAAAAAACGGTCTATGACAACTCAATGTAAAGCATGTATTAGTTGCATCAGGCATGCCAATGGCCAAAACTGTGGCCATTGGCATGTAAAACTGATGCAAAGTATTAAAAATTAAAAGTTAATTTTATATGCACATATGCTATGTTCAAGTGGAGTGCAGCGGCAGCCAAGCATGGCATCTGACAAAATATAAATTTAAAATTTTAAAAGGGGGTTATTTAAGCTAAAAGTAAATTCCCCATTATACTGGCCAGCATGCAGACTCATACAATGGCAGGTAAGAGTGGTTGCTAAGGCCATAGGCTCTCGTGTAGCGCTGTAACTAGGGTATGGATAATTAGGTGTATGCAAATGAGCTAAGTTTACTGAATAGGAAAATGGGCCACCATGTCTGCAGGTACCTAACTGTGTAGGGGCTATAATGCAGTGGTGTAGGCAGAAGAGGTAGCTAACATGAAAAGGGTGTGTGTCATGCTTGGTGTAAGCACATTGGCACTTAGAAACCCCTCAGTGTCTTTGGCCACTGAAAAGAGGATCTGTGAATGGAATGGAATGCAGGGTGTGTGTGACAGGAACTGTAACACACCCCCTGCATTGTGAAAGTGCCATACAGTACTTTACATTAAAAAGGCCAGAAATAGGAGCAGTTTTTACATATTGCTCTTACAAACTTAGAACATTGATAGAATGACAGATTTTGCATTACCATGGATTTTCATGAAGAGTATGTGGCCTGCAACTGACATGCTAATATTTGATATAGTGATATATATATATATATATATATGGATCCCCTTTATATGCCCGAAATCTCACTTCACCGACAAGGAATCCGTCGGACCGAAATCACCGACAACGCAGATGACCGACAAGGTGAGAACCCGACGGACTCGGTAAGTGTGCGATAGAGTGAGGGATTTAGTGTTAGGGAGCGGACAGGTAAGTGTGCGATAGTGAGGGACTGTAGTTTTAGGGGCGGGTTAAGTGAGTTAGGGTTAGGGTGCGGGTAGGGTAAGTGTGCGATAGTGACGGAATATATGTTTAAGGGTGGGTTAAGTGAGTTAGGGTTAGGGTGCAGGTAGGGTGTGTGTGCGATAGTGACGGACTGTGGGTTTAGGGGTGGGTTAAGTGAGTTAGGGTTAGGGTGCGGTAGGGTAAGTGTGCGGTTGTGTCGGACCTTAGGGTTAGGGTTTGGGTTACGGTTAGTGCATGTATGGTTGTGTGTATTGTCGGTATTTTGTGTTGTCGGTCTTTTGGTGTCTGTGATTTGTGTTTCGGAAAACTGAAGGGGATCCATATATATATATATATATATATATATATATATATATATATATATATATATATATATATATATATTTTTTTTTTTTTTAAATGGTTGTATTTTTTCCACTATATTTGAAGTTTAAGCATAGCTAAGCAGGTTTGTGTGATTTGCTCAGCAGTGCTTAAACATAATGAAAGAGCTTAGTGGTTAGAGTTCCGGCTTTGCATGCAGTAGGTGCACGGTTCGAATACCAAGACAGGCCATTCAGCTTTTATATGGGGAAAGCATTGTTAAATATTTTTTTTATTTAATGATATAGTAATTGATATTTGTTACCCATGGTAGTGTAGCTGGTCCAAATTTCCAGTGTCAGTGGATATATGATGACTCACCCATGTAAACACAAGTGTCCCATACAGTGCATTCACACCCTAAGGTAATGTAATCAAAGCACATAGGGGGACGTCATGTAATGTAAAACATATGCACTTCATAATATGTCAGAATTAATGTCCAATTCATACATTTTTTTAAATAAAAACTGAGCAATGCTTAGCAGTTCTTAACTCTGCTTTGCTGGTTTGAGCATTGCTTAGAAGTTTAATTCTAAGCAGCATTCAGCCCAGCTAAGTGGATTTCTGCAATGCTAAGCACTGCTCAGCATTTCTGAAACCATCTAAGCAAAGGTGTGTGTCTGAGGCTGCTTAGCTATGCTTAGCTGGTTTCAGAAATGCTGAGGGCCCTTTCTACTTAGCAATGTTCACACTAGCTGCAACAGTTTTTAAAGGCTTAAAACTGGAGGAAATGGGGAAAAAAATAAAAGGAAATAGACAAAAGGCAGTCAACGATAAATTACTAATAAGGCCTCTGCCACTCACAGTGGCCCATTCAAACCCCTCAATAATGTAGTTGGCAGTGGACTGTATCATAGTCAACCAATCACACAGGCAATATCTGCAGCACACCAGTATAAAGTATGCAAACATCCTTCGATCTGATTTTCCCACATACTCAGCACCATTGGAGTACACACTTGGGAATTTTAACTGACAAAATGATTGGGGCTGCTGCTGCTTTGCTACATCTCTACGTGCTACAGACTGAGGGTGCTGATGAGGAAGATGCTGACAACCATCCCAGACCGAGGATGAGAAGAATGTTCAGACCCAGGGTAACCTTTTAGGAGCTACATGAGCTGGAGATAGAGCGCTACAGGGTGGAAAGGGATATACTTCAGTAACTCTTCGATCTCTGCCATCATTACCTCAGAGCCAACAGGGGGGATCCCATCCCAGTGGAAATAAAGGTATGTGTAGCCTTAAGAATACTAGCTACAGGTACTTTCCAAAGACCTACTGGGACATCATGGAGGTCTCACAGGCATCCACATTCATGGTACTCCACCAGTTCTTGGATGTAATGCTAAGACATGCCAGTGAGCACATTTATTTCCCCAACACCCCTGAGGAGAGGACCAGCAATATGTGTCTATTCCACCATGTAGCAAACTACCCAAAGGTACTGGGTGCCATAGACTGCACCCATGTCCACATCAAAGCACCACCCGTGAAAAGGGTAGAGTCTACGTCAGCCGCAAGGGCTATCACTCCATCAATTGCCAGGTCATTTGCAAAGCCCAGGACATTATCATCAATGTGTGTGCTGGCAACCATGGCAGTTATCATGACTCCCACATATGGCATGCTTCACAGCATTTGCTAGGGGGACATCCCATATAGCCATCTCATGGGGGATGTTGGCTACGCACTAGAACCGTGGATGATGACGCCCATCAGAAATGCACACACACACACTGAAGAATGCCATAATAAGGCACACACACAGACTAGAAACATTGTAGACCATGTGTTTGGGCTGCTCAACTCACGGTTCCACTGCTTTGACATATCTGGTGGAGCCCTGCAGTACTCTCAAGCACATGTGCACACATTTTCATAGTATCTACCATGCTACACAATATGATCCTGTGGAAACAGCTGCGGCAGGAACATCACAGGGAAGAGACACATAGCCCCCCACCATTGCCAAGGTCCCCACAGACACAGGGGGACTTGGAGGAGGAACCTCCTGAGCCTCTCCCTTTAGGCAAATGTAGGCATGCCCAGTATTCCCTGGCCTTGACAAAGAGGCAACACATAGCACATACACTGACACCCTAGGGACCCAGGAACTGACACCTCTCTCTGACTCGCACACACAGTAAAAAGGATGCCACACACATCACACTACATGTACCTTACCATGTATAGGCTGTGTACTGCATGCATCCGACAGAGTCAGTCCTCATGCACTGTCCTGACAACTGCCACAGGCACAAGGTAAATCACTCTTAACAAATGAATGGTGCATTACATTGTGGTAGCATATCTGTGGTTTCGCTGCATGTTTGCAAGGCAATAGGGTGGTCTACCGGTATAGCAGCAGACAACTGACAGCTATGTGGGACAACAGGAAATGTCCACAAATACTGGCTTCCCCAGAATATGCAGTAGTCCCCTAGGTGACAAAACTCACTGCAGTATATGTGGGGGGCTAACAAACTGTGCAGTCATAGGTCACATGCATGGATGTCAATGTTAGAGTCCCATACAAACCTCTCAGCCTCTCCCAGCAAGTCAGCTGTACAAAGCCAGAAAGAAATGTGTGGCAAAGGACCACAAATAGGGACAATGAGGAAATAGTTGACTTACAAACTTACACAGTGATATCACAGCAGGTCTTGCAGTTACCTTAAGTCTCCGAAGGGTAAGAAGTCTGAAACTCAAATGTCTGTCATAACTGTCTAACCTTCGGTCTCTAGTGATATGCCAGTATTATCTAAGACAAGCACAGTACTATGCTAAATGGAACCAGAATGTAAAGCAAACAACTGGACAGTCTGTGGAAATATATACAGTTGAGAGGTATGCCCCCTCCCCCCAACACGCCCATCTTCCCCTAGAAATGCAAGAACAATTATGTTTGTAGGGTAATAGCAGTAGAACACACATTCCCAGGGCTGTCTCAATCAACTTCCTAACTTGTAGCATGTGCACAATATGCAGGGGTCAATGAGCTATGTATTATGCATGGTTGATACTGTCAGGTAGTAGGCAACACTTACTGCAGGCTGTTGTAACTTAGTGGTCTAAGTACAGTACTGTGGTTGACAGGGTCCATGTTTCAAAACTGTCCATGCAAACTATGTTGTATGTCAGCTACACCTGCGGTAGGAGTAGTACACACTGTCCAGAAGTCAATATCCATTACTGCAGGAAAGCTGGACAATTCAGGGACAGGGGGCCACACATCTGGACAGTACATAGCTCAGAGTACCCTACACAGTGCTTAGTAGGACATCAGGTGTTTGAATGTCAGTGTACTGCCAGGTTATAAATGTCTGCCTCCTTACTGTGTCAGTACTGACAACAAGTCACTGGGCACCAGCCATACCCCTGGAATGACAGGGTGTCACAGAAAGACCACAAGTATGCCTCATATATCTGTTCTGCTTGTCATAACATTGCATTTGCCTGCAAGCTACTTGCAAAACAATAAAGGTTGATGTGAAAATATCAATGGCAGACAGTGGAGAAGCAGACGTCATACCTATAAGAAAAAGCAAGCTAATACCAAACCATTCTCCAAACTGTCTACATTTGGCAGAGCAATATTAACACCTTGCTCCCATGTGTGGGCCTGTGTCTGACTGTTATATATGGGCCTGTCCAGATGTCAGCCTGTGACGTTTTGACGGCTATGGTCGACATGTAGCCTTATAATAACATTGCAGCACAAATAGTCTGAGGACCACAGCAGATGTAGGGGTGCAGTGATGGACAACCTGCTAAACAGGTTCTGTTCTTCTGACTTCTACATCTCATAAACTGACCACAACCTTCTAAGGGAGGGTATCAGTAGCTACACACCACCGCCCTGCCCCCTCAGAGGATGCAGACAAATTTGCTTAAAAGTATGCCAGTGCAGTATACAAGTACCTGTATAACTGCATGGACAGCCATACCCAACCGATCTAAAACCTGCTTCTCAAGGAAACACAAACCTATGTGGTGGACATCCTCTATCAACAGGCTTTACAACAAAAGGAAGCAAGGGTAAAAAAAAACAGAAATTCCCAAATGGAAAAACTCCCTACTTAGCCTCAACAAGCAAAGTAGATCACTAGTGAACTCCTCCAAAGCCAGTTATGAATTGAAACTAGCCTCTGAAACAAAGGCTAACCACAAAGCCTTTATCAGTTACATCAGAAACCTCCATGGTTAACACCAGGTTTGTTCTGAATGACTTCTTTACGGTGCCTCTTACACTAATCCTGTCGACTTAGCCAATCTGCTAGAGATAGGTTCAGTGCAAACATCACCCCCTGTCCCTGCCCAAAGGCACATTCCACATCCCCGATACTTGCCCTCCACTTCACATTTCCATAGATCAAGTGTTAAAGTCCCTATCCAAGCCAAACTACACAGCTGCCATGGGACCTGATAGTATCCCAGGCTGTATTCTGCAACATCTCCAGCAAGAAGTAGCCTCGCCATTGAGCACCCTTCTCAACTATAGCCGAAGTACAGGCCTCATTCCAGCAGAGTGGAGAACTGCCATTGTCATCCCTTTGTACAAAGGTGGTGCCACTACTGACCCTGGAAACTATTGCCCCATTAACTTGACAAGTCTGATCTGTAAGGTCATGGAGAGTATTATTATGCACATCATAAACAAGGACATAGGCAATCTCCAAGCACTTGACCACACCCAGTTTGGATTTATCAAGGCCAGAGCTTGCCTGTTGAATATGGTTGATTTCTTTGAGACTGTCATCACCAAGGCACTGAGGGAAAGTCACTACACACAGCTTACCTTGACTTGGCCAAAGCCTTTGACACAATCCCCCACTTGGGCATCATCGAAGAGCTAACAGAACTTGATGTAAATCCCTGTGTCTTCATGTGGTGACTAATTGGCTCACTGATAGGACCCACAAGGTCAAAATAGGTCTCACTACCCCTGATAGCAGTCCTGTCACTAGTGGTGTCCCCCAGTGATCTGTCCTGGGACCTCTATTGTTTGCTATCTACTTCTCTGAGGTCCAAGAAAAGACAAAAAACTGTGGCTGACCAAGTTTGTGGACGACTGTAACTTGGGCACTGTCATTGACTCCCCAGATGGTGTTAACATAGTTCAAGGGGGTCTCACAGCAACAAATGCCTGGTGCCAAAGTCTTGGCCTTAAGTAAAATGCAGAAAAATGTATTAGCATACCATTCATGAAAAACACAACCCCTACTGATTACCACATTAGCAGCAAACCCCTAAGCACACAGCCTGTGCTGAGAGACCAGGGTACACAAGTTGACAACAATCTCATGTTTGACCATGTAGTGGCAGTGGTCAGAAAAGGCTTTTACTTAGTTCATCTGATAAATAAAGGGATTCCATTCAGAAAAAAAGGAGGTTATTACCTCTCTGCCATCCGCCCTCATTAGGGTAGTGAGTACTATGCCCTGTTTGGTATGTACCTCTCCAAACACCTGCATCAACTGGAAAGGCCGCAAAAATACCTCACAAAGGTAATACATGACCTCCAACACCTGTCCTATATGGACAGGCTCAAATCAGTATCACTGTACTCTGCATCATACAGATTGCTCAGAGGTGACCTGTGTCTTGCCTACAAGACAATCTCAGACCTTGCTCTAGTACAGATGCTCCATATCCGTACATCTATCTACTTGCATAGTACCCCATCAAAAGTCTTTAATATGTGACATTAACAAACCCTCCTGGAGAGACAAGTTTGTCTCCCAGAGGCTGACCCATCTCTGGAATACACTCCCCATACACATCAAAGTACATCGCTGACCCTCTTCAAGTGCAACCCTGATGAGTGGATAGACAACCAAAAATCTGTCCCAGGGGTGCCACCTGTTTCCCTCATTGAGATGGCTGACAACTGCTGATTGTGTTATTTTCTGGGGATATACTCTGGGGTAGGCTTGTAAGGGCCTCAGAGCCATTAGCCTAGTAATCTGCTATGATCCCATGAACAGGTGCACTCAGAGGTATGAAGTCCATAACCCTGTGTGTGATGTTATGACTTCTACCCCACTCACACCAGAAATACAAATACATAACAGCAGCAACTGTGGACAAAGCCTGTCACTGCACTACAAAAAGGCAAAGAGACACATATAAGGGGAAAGGGAACCACTGGCTAGACAAATGGAGAATGTGCACACCAGAACAAATTGTGCAGTAACGTAGGTTTCGTGCAGTGTATGCAGTCAGTAAACATCACCCACAACTACACAACACACACCCACATATGTGGGGGTCCTCACCAAATACAAACCCAAACAAAGGACACCTCAGAGCCAAAAACACGTGAGAAATCTGCAAACCTCCACACCACATACCATACATAGTCCACACACCACTGTCAGGCAACCACTAAGGCCGAACCATAAACCCAACATATTACTCATAGGAGACTCCAGTGTAAAACACACATGTGTGCCTCTCACCAGGCTGCATAAGGAGACAGTAACAGTTACTTGTTTATCAGGTGCCATCATCCACCATATCACATATGCACTGAATTCTCTCCACAACAGGTACTGTAATGAGTCTGTCCCAGTCCATGTTGGTGTGAACGACTTCAGACGTACCTCCCTGGACTATAGAAAGACAAAGATGATTGAGCATACTGAATATGTGCCCCATGCAGGTATGTCCCTAGGCTTAAGCAGTAATATACTGTCACCCAGAATGATGCCGCAATACAAACAGAAAATGATTGACATTAACAAGTGGCTGACTTTCTGGTGTCATCCCGAGGTATCCAGTGCCTGACAGCCTGGGAAAATATGATCAACAGACCACGCAGCTTTGCTAGAGATGGCCTGCATCTGTCTAAGTTGGCTTCAGGCTTCTGGCACAGGCCCTTGGCTTCCCATAGTGGCTGTTTTAGGGAACGTCATGAGTCGATACTACTAACATGAATCTCTCAACAAAATGCAAATTAAAGGTCATGTTGCTAAAGGCTAGGAGTCTAAACAATGAAAATGCACTAATTGCAAGCATTCTTAACCCTGGAAGATGCTTACATTTGTGCACTGCAGAAACATGGGCCACAGCTCCGGAGAGCAACCCATCCTTAACTGATTAATCATCATAAAACACAGCCAGACCCCAAATTGTAGGCAGCAAAATCAAAGGAAGTGGAGTATAAATATATATTAAACAGACACACACCTCCAGCCTGGTCAAACAGTCTGACACACACAAGACACTCCAAGTGCAATTAACCATTGACAAGACCACTATTCAAATTATAGGTAGGTACAAGCCAACATATTTGACTCAGGATGCCCAGCCACCTATCTGGCCCTCTACAAATCTATCAAGAGTCCACCCTTTCCCCTGATCCTGGCTGACTTTAATTACCCAACCATAGACTGGTAAAAAACAACCATGCCAGAACAAAAATGCACAGAGATTCCCCCATCTTATCAATGCTAAATCCTTAGGACTGCTACTTGATACCCCCACAAGATGTGATACATATATCGAACGTAGCAGTAACCAACATGATTAACCACTGCAGCACCCCTGTGGTATCATCCTCCCTGGCAAGATCTGACAAAAAAGTGGTCATGTTCGATATCACTGTCTCTCCTGACCCCCCTCTAGCCATGGTAAATGAAAATGTCTCCCAAGCTGATCATAACCACCTGAGGGATAGTATAAACAGCTGCACAGACCTCTCCTCCACTGGAGGGGAATAGTCACCAATGTCCAGATGTACACCAAAGTACTATACCAGCATATCTATCGATGTATGGAATCAGGAATACCTGACAGGACAACAACATGCTCCGCAAAGGAGAGTAAACTTGTCTGGAAACATCTGCATTAAAGGAACTATATAACAAAAGGATAACATTGCTGTCCAGGACCATGAAGGAGCAGGTGCACAATTGGAAGCAATCTCTCCTTAGCCTGAACAAACAAGAGCACCAGTGAAATCCTCTAAAGGCAACTCTGAGTCCAAATTGCCCACATCAAAGACAGACAATCATAAGGCCATCTTCACATATGTCTGCAGTCTCAAATGAAGCTCCCAGATCTGTTCAGTACTGGTGGTATAGGGCACTACATACACAAATGCTGTAGAGATAGCCAATCTACTGGTTGACAAATTCAGTGGAAATGTCTCCCCTCTGTCCCCCCATCAGTAAAGCAGTACATCCTCAGTACCTGGCCACCCACCCCTTATCACTAGGGAACAGGGGATCACTGCCCTCTCAAAGCCAAAAAGACAGCCTCCATGGGACCTGAATACATCCCACGCTGCATCCTATATGAACTCAGGCATGAACTGGCAGCACCATTAGGCACACTAGTCAACCAAAGTCGGTGTACCAGCTTTGTCCCAGCTGAGTGGAGGACAGCAACTGTCATCCCTTTACACAAAGGTGGAGTGTTCACTGATCAAGGAAATTAAAGACCCGTCAGCCTAACTATCCTGATCTGCAAGGCCATGTGATGGATTATCATGGACCTCATTAACAGGGACATTGGCAAACTCCAAATACTCGACCCCACACAGTGTGCCTTTGTTAAGGGGTGGTATGGCTGTTAAATCTAGTTGACTTTCCTGAGACAGCCACCAAAGGCATGAACGAGGGAAAGACGGTGCACACCACCCACCTTGACTTAGCCAAAGCCTTACACACTATTCCCCACTTGGCCATAGTAGAGAAACTCTGTCATCTAGGCATCAATACATATGTTACCAGATGTGTAGCAAACTGGCTCATTGATAGAGCTCACCTAATTATAATAGGGGTAGCCAACTCAAGCAGTACAGCCATAACAAGCATCATACCCCAGTTTGATCAGTCTTTGGGCCTCTGTTATACAGGATATACTTCCCTGAGGTGCAGGACAAAAACACTGGCCTATGGCTGAGCAAGTTTGCAGATGACTGCAAGCTGGGAACAGTCATCAATTCCCAAAGTGATGTTGATGACCTCCAAGAGGGTCTCACCAAAACAAATGACTGCTGCCAGAAACATGGCCTCAAGCTGAATGCCAGAAAATGTATCAATATCCCGTTTGTGAAGACTGACACCCCCAAATATTATCAAATTAGCAAGAATGTCCTACATACACAATCAGTAGTGAGACATATGGCATTTAATGAATTATTGATGTTTAGTACACGCTCACTTATTTATTTATTTATTTATTTATTTATTTATTTATTCATTCATGCATTTATATATTTATATTCATGTCATAGAAATTTATGGTTGGTTTAAGGTCACTTTAAATAATCCTTTATTGTTAAATTGATTAATTAGGGGATTAATTTGTTAATTGTTTAAAAGAGAAGTGTATATAAATGTTATGAGTGCATTGAATTAACTGTGATCCTTGAAGGCGAACTGCCGAGGTACCAGATCGTTCAATAAAAGAAAAGCAAGTTACTGGTGAAGTACTGGCTGGCTGTGTGTTTTTTTATTTTTTGAGTTGTGAGGTGTTTTTGTCATTTGAATTTGCCAGTTTCTTCACCAGTTTATTTATCATTTTATTTTGCTTATGTCGCAAATTAATGAAGGCTCTGAACAGAGTAGTATGTCAGGAACAATGCTGTTTTCTGATATAATTAGTGAGCGTGATAAGAAGTATATTACCATGGATCCCTGGAACGTGGGAACTGATCGTGATGTAGAGGGCGGTTTGTGCAACTGGAAAGATTAATGACCAAAGAAATTGCTTTATATCTGGATACGCGCCTCTTGGAGAAATATGTTGGTTTAAACATTACTCCGAGGGGGTTGCGTATTGATAAGTTACCTGCCACACAATTTTCTGAAGAGGAGTCTGATCTTTTAGACGAGTGGAAACAGGCTTCTTTATCTTGTACCATTAGTTGGCTTCGCACTCTGATTAAGCGCAACCTGAGAGCTCATGAAAAATTGAAAAAGGAGATTTTGCATCTACAGGATGAGGTGGTGGGGGAGTCCTGTTATAGGATGCAAACTTTAAAAGTAAATGAGAAAATATGTAAATTAGAGGGAGATATCATCCAGAGGAAGCGGAACAAGCTCATACGTGATTTAAGGGACTATGAGACTGGTATACTATTTTCATGGCAACGAGAACCTGTGCGTAGCAGGTCAAAGGTTAGAAAAGCAAGTCAAAGACAACGCGGTTTTTCAGTGTCTTCAGCGTCTTCATCGGAAAGGAGTATTGCGAAAAATGTAACTTTTGCTAGCACTTCAGCGACTACTAGTGCAGTTGAAGTGCTTGATGGTGCTTTAGTCTCTTCCAACACAGGGGACTCCTTTCATACGAACAGTTCGAACAAGGGGCGAAACGGAAGGAAGGGAAGAAACCGCTTCAAATAACTTACTGGTATGTGAAGCTGGTTCTATTCTAACAAATGTTGCTAAAGAGACTCTAATGTGCATTAATTTATCCAATTTGGAATTGACTAATGATATGCAAAATGTTTTGTATAAGGGTAGCAAATTTATACCAACGTTTTTTCCTTCTTTTGCAGACATTTATTTTGAAATTAAAGATTTCATTAGAAAGTTGCTGCTTAAAGTTTATTTTAAAAAAGAAGATGATCCATTTACTGAAAATTTTGAACCTAACATTTGTAACATTGATTTAGATGATAGCCTTTTGAATTTGTCTATATATGACTATGATTGGTCAGACCTCAATGAGTTGTGTGAAAATGATGAACAAGTTAATCATGAAAGTAATTACAATACTGGCTATGGAAAATTGAATGTATCATATCTAAAGAATGTTTACAAGTTTATACCCAGTATCACTGTACCTGCCATTTCAATTTTTTTTAAAGTTCTTCTTAAGGAAGTTGATATAGCTTATAAATTATTTTGCAAAGAAAAAAGATGCTATAACCTAAGTAAAAATGAATGGCAAGCATTGAAAGAATTGAAAAAGTTAAAATCTAACTTTATATTTAAATGTGCTGATAAAGGTGGGAATTGGGTTATCATGAACAAATCTGATTATTGTGATATGGTTGATGTTCTACTTTCTAATGGTGATGAATATAAAAAGTTGGACTGTGAGCCAACCCAGATGTTTAATGATGAATTATTATTCCTGATAGAAAAGGGAGAACTTTGGGCTTTTTTGAACATAGGGATGTTTGCAGAATATACATTAAAAAACCTGCGATACCTATTTTGTATGCTCTACCTAAGGTGCATAAAAACTTACAAAAACCTTCTGGTAGGCCCATAGTCTCAGGGATAGGCTCCTTTTTGGACAATGTAAATACTTTTTTGGATTTTCATCTGAAAACATATTTGGGTAGGGTTACAGCTCATATTTCTAATACTCAGGATCTTATTAATAGTATAGCCAAAATCAAATGGCATCAAGATTATTATTGGGTAACTATAGATGTTGGAGAGGGTGGCCTTGGTAGGTTTTTTTTTGCACAACAACAAGCAAGGGGCAGGGTGAATCACAAGGGATAATGGGCTGGCTAAAAAATGGCCATAAGGGCAGCTAGCTTAGTACTAATCTATGAACCTATGAACCTATTGTATACAAATATTGACATCAGATGGGGACTGGATTCAATTTATGATATGTTGGGTGAAGGGCCAAGGACTAATTTGTTGGTAAGCTTATTAGAGTTTTGTTTGATCCATAATTATTTTTTTATTTAATAATAGTTATTTTTTGCAAATAAAAGGTACGGCGATGGGGGCAGCTTTTGCGCCCTCATATGCTGTCATATATATGGGTTTTTTTGAGAAAACATTTATTTAAGCTACTGATTTTTTTAAGAATAATGTGATATTGTATCAGCGCTTTATTGATGATCTCATTTTCATTTGCATGGGAGATATAATTGATTTCCTTGAATTTTTTGAAGTATTGAATAATAATGGGCACAATCTTTCCTTTTCTTATGAATTAAATAGAACACAAATTAATTTTTTGGATCTGTCACTATTTGTAGATGGGGAGAATATTGAATTTAGGCCCTATAGAAAATCTACTTCAGTTAATATGTTTTTGCATGCGACAAGCATGCATCCTGACCATTTACTGAAGGGTTTACCTTATGGAGAATTCAAGAGAATATTTGATCACACTTGTAACATTAGTGAAAAATCTAATGAACTGAATAAAGTTGTGCTGAGGTTGGGTGAAAGAGGTTATAATAAAACACAGTTATTAGCATGTAGAGACAAATTTCTTGGAAGAAAATCATTTGGAAGAAAAATAGAATCTATAAATTTTGAATCCAGACATGAAGAGTTGACCATAGAACAGAATAATGAAGAAGTTGATAAACTTTTTTATGTTACGAAGTTTACTGCCTTTTCTGATAAACTAGTGTTATTGGTTAGAAAATATTGGTATCTAGTCAGTGATGATGAATTGATTGGTCACTTGTTCCCTAAACATATCACGTTTTCATATGAGAGGAAAGAATCTTAAGGAATTGTTAAACAATAATCTAATTGAAAGGAAAGAGAATATCATGACTTCAAAGTTGGGTACATATCGTTGTGGTTCTTGTAATATTTGTGATAAGGTTGTTAACCTGAGTATCATTAATGATGTAAATTATACTCCCAAATATCACTTTAATTGCAAGTCAACAGGGGTGGTTTATATCTTGGGATGTTCATGTAAAAATATGTGATATATAGGACAAACCAAAAGGATGGTTAGGATACGGATTTTAGAGCATTTAAAAGACATAAGGAACCAAAATCTGTTTAGCCCTGTTGCTAAGCATTTTCAAGAAAAACATGGTGGGTCCTCCAATAGTTTAACATTTAGTGTTTTGGGAAAACCCTTCCTTCAGAGGGGAGATGATGTTGTAGGAAAACTGTTGGAACTTGAGACTAGAATGATTTTCAAGTTCCATACCTTAAAGCCTAATGGTATGAATCAAGAATTAGGCATTTAATGAATTATTGATGTTTAGTACACGCTCACTTATTTATTTATTTATCTATTTATTTATTTATCTATTCATTCATGCATTTATATATTTATATTCATGTCATAGAAATTTATGGTTGGTTTAAGGTCACTTTAAATAATCCTTTATTGTTAAATTGATTAATTAGGGGATTAATTTGTTAATTGTTTAAAAGAGAAGTGTATATAAATGTTATGAGTGCATTGAATTAACTGTGATCCTTGAAGACGAACTGCCGAGGTACCAGATCGTTCAATAAAAGAAAAGCAAGTTACTGGTGAAGTACTGGCTGGCTGTGTGTTTTTTTATTTTTTATTTTTTGAGTTGTGAGGTGTTTTTGTCATTTGATAGCAACCTGACTTCTGAGCACCATGTCACTTTCATTGTATGGAAAGCATTCTAGATGGGCCAACTCAAAAGTAAGGGTATCTCATCCAGAGACAAAGAGGTAAGATCCATGTATCCTACCCTTGTAAGACCAGTTATGGTGTACAGTGTCCCCTTCGGCATGTACCTCACAAAGCATATGCAGCAGCTGGGGAGACCACAGAGGTTCCTCACTGGGAGAATCCAGGCCGTCACACACCTACCCTACACAGATAGGCTAAAATCACTGTCCCTCTACTCAGCTCCATACAGACTCCACAGAGGTGACCTCTGTCTGGCATACAAAGCAATCCAGACCCTGCCTTGATGGGACTTCTGGACATTTGGAAGTCAAGCCCCACTCGATCAACCTGTAGGTGCAGCATCAACCTGGTCTGTGATATCAATAGGACTTGGTGTGACAGATGTGTCCCATACACTCCCCTATCTGTGGAATACGCTCCCTGTCCACATACATCAAGCAGAGTACCTCAATACCCCTTGTGAAGTGCACCCTGGATAACTGCATCCAGTCCTGTGATTCCACCCGTGTCCCTGTTGGACAGGGGCTCCACGTGCTGACATGTCTTAACATGCGCTACACTCTCGTCTGCTAGGGTTATAAGGGCTTCAGGGCCAATAGCCTACTAACCTCATATGAACCTATAAATAAATGTCTGTCAGTGGTTCACCACATTACTCTATACTGTTCTGCCACTGATGTACCAGGAAATCACAGTGCTATGTAGAATATACCAGACATATTATGGAAATCTCTGCTCAGTACAATGCACTCTGTACCCACATCAGGATTATGACTTTTCAGTTAAGAAGGATACCACACAACCAGGAGATCACCAGCCAGAATGTCACTGAGGTGCTGGACTGTTTACACAGCTTCATCAGCCAATCAGCTGTAGCCACACCTCTCAACTGGCTGGATTTGGCAAGAATGTCTATATTTTGGCTCATAATTTTGGTCTGTTCATCATACGTCTTGTATTTCTCTGGTAAATCACTGTGATCTGAGTGTTTATGTCAGTAAGTAATGACATACATTTCAGTGTCAGATGTCATATATGTCAGAAAGTATCTGCTAAAACAAACCCTGTTACTCTTGCAACTTTTTTACAAGAGCAATATGTAAAATATCTCCCTATGTTTGGCCAATTGTCCCCCCATTTTGGCAGGATAGCCCTAGATTTCTTGCACTAACAGGTTGAGAGGTATGGCTGTAACACACAAAACCCTGGACCAGAGTATAGCTACCTCTGGAATGGACTTCCACTGTTACTAAAAAAGTCATACTGGGCATGCTCCTACACTTCGACAGTTACAACCCATGCCTAAACCCACATCGGACTATACAACTGTATTGTGCATATATGTCTTTGCATACAGACAGCTATGTACACCTTAACTGTCTCTACCCACACCCATCATACAGGATTATCCTCAGCTATCTGTATGTGGGCCATATGTGCTATATCTGCATCTGTTGAGTGGGATAGACAGACATATATATATGGGCAACATATAAAAATATTTCAAACATACACAGACATAGACATGGGGAAGAGAGAGACAAATAGTGATAGAGAGAGAGAGAGTGAGTCATAGACAGAGACACCCTGAAAGGCATAGAGTGATGTCCTGCTGCAGACAGTTGCATACCAGTTGTAACCAGTGGCATGTGCCAGCATGAAGGTGAGCTCCATTGTGTAATAATGAGCTAGGGTTGTAATCTTACATCACCTGTGTGTGTGTGTGTGTGTGTGTGTGTGTGTGTGTGTGTGTGTGTGTGTGTGTGTGTGTGTGTGTGTGTGTGTGTGTGTGTGTGTGTGTGTTAAAGTATTTTGAGGCCTTTCCCACCCAGTACACTTTTCATTGCCCTACTTAACAAGATTAGAAGTACCTTTGGATATTCTTTAGCCCTATAAGTTCCATGGCGCCTGCGATAACTGCGTAGCACTTTAGTACAAATAACTAGATAAGTAGGGTTCTAATCTCAATATTGGGAACTGTGATACTGTGTGTGTGTGGGTGAGAACCATATCCTGCGTTTGTGCTTGTAGGTTAAAGTATTTTGAGGCCTTTCTCACCCATTACACTTCCCATTGTCCTACTTTACATGATCTGCTGATGTCATTCACCTTAGAAGTACCTTTGGACACTCTTCAGGCCTATAAGCTCTGTGGTGCATGTAATAACTGTGTAACACTGTAGTACAAATAACTAGATAGGTAGGGGTTCTAGTCTCAGTCCTGGCAAGTTTGTGTTTTTAGGGTAAAGTATTTTGAGTCCTTTCCCACCCAGTACATTTCCCATTGCCCTACTTTACAAGGCCTGCTGATATCATTCACCTTAGAAGTACCTTTTGGACACTTAGCCCCTATAAGCTTCATGGCGTGTGTGATAAGTAGGCAGCACTCTAGTATGTACAACTAGATAAGTAGGTGTTTGAATCTCAATACAGCCAGCTATACTATTGTTTGTGTGTAAAATGCATCCCCTGTGGCTGTTGTGTGTGTTAGTTATACCATTTTAAGGCCTGTTAATCCCCTCCCTGTGGATTTACTTTAAAAAGCCTGTTGATGTCATCCGCCTTACAAGCACAGTCACATGTTTTCTAGCAAAAAGGCGCTGTGGCGCATTTAGTAGTCATATCAGTCTGTATTGTACATAACTAGATAGGTAGGTCATCTAATAGGAAAAGTGTCAACTCTGTGTGCATGTGTGTTTCAATGCATGTACCCATGCAGCAGTGTGTCTGTGTTTCAGATGGCTCTACCATGTAAAGGGCTGTGAACCACCATTGTCAATCCTAATAGCCCTTGCAGTTGTCACACACTTGAATAGTAGTGACAGACATTGCACCACTATAGTAGCTCTGTGGTGTTTGTATTATGTATATAGCACTATCGTTACCAGAACCTCTACCTGCCTAGTTTTACAATCAGTAAGGGCAGGTCATGGGTGTGTGTCTCTATGTGTGGTGTGTGTGTATGTACATCCCCTTGCAGCAGTCTACCTGTGTTATGGACATAAGCATACCTTTCAACCCCTCACAGAAAGGCATCTGGTTAAAGCCATATGGAAAACTGGGGCAAACACCAAACACTGAGCACAACCTTCACATATTGCTGTCACACGCATGGAAAGTAGATACCAGAGCAGGTCATGCATTTGAATGCTCTTTCCAAAGGGTATGCATCATTACATGGCAATATCCATCATTAATCTGCAATGTTAGTCTGTCATGATTTTCCTACAGTTTGACAGAAAACCACAATTTTATGACAGATGGATAGGAAGTATGTGTCAAACATCAGGACAATCTGCAGACATATGCAGTGGTCACAGGTATGGCCACCATCTGTACTACCCTGCAGGTTGCAGTCCATGTTTGGCAAGGTGTGACCTGTGATGACAACTGAAACAGTAAAGATGTCCCAAGAGTGTAGGACAACAAAAATGTCATACAGTCCTGTACTGATTGCATTGTGCAGTTATGCACATCAGAAGCGCCTTAATCGTATGACAAATTGTGTAAGCTAAGGAATTGTCACACAAAGAAGGTGTCATAGTAGCAAACCAGAGGAAGTCCTGTGTGTTGCACTTGCCGTGGGCATGGTATGTCCTGCCAGCTGTCACATTACTACAAGCTGTGTCCCTCACTCCACATTTGATAATATTGCAAACACATTCTTTGTCTCCTATGTTTGTGCAATATGTAGACATGTGAAGGCAGTGTGACTACCTGGTGCCCCCAATAACCCAAATGTATATAGGCATGAATGCTAATTGGTACCACCCACATACATAGGTACAGCCTAAGGCTGTGTGAACTGTAAGTATTTTGCAGTCTATCGTGAGCCACAAACTGCTGTTAACACACTGTAATGGCTCATACAGTTGATATGGAATGCTGCCAAGGTCCTAGCTTCAAGCTGAATGCAGACAGCAATGTCAACATGCCATACAGCAAGGACATGTCCCCAGTATTTCCCGCATCAGCACCACCCCCATAAAACACAGACTGCGATGACAGACCCAGGTACCCAGGATGGCAACATAGTTGCATTCAGGCAAGAATTGGCAGTCATCAAGTATTGCTTGTATGTGGTTCACCACATAGGTAAAGGGACCACATCGAAGCAAAAGGTGGACATTACCTCTGAATAGTTCTCAGTCAGTACAACACTACGTTAGCAGCATCACCAGTCTGCTATGCACCTATGCAGACATCTGCAGAATCTGTAAAGGCTATGTTAACACCCACAAAGATCAGCCATGGCCCACAACACCTGTTCCCACACAGGCAGCCTGTAATTAGTACTGGCCCACTGGTTACTGGTCAGTTTGACCACAGGTGTCTGTGGCATGCCAAGATGGCAATGTTGTGCTCAGCCCTTCAACAGATACCCCATGTACAAGAGTATGACTCCATGTGCATTACCACCACGAGAGGTCTGACTCGCATATGAGATAACAGACACACATGCTGGAGAGTCAGGTTTGGCTACCAGAGGCTGCCCTGTGTCAGGAATACACTCCCCAAACATGTCAAACACAGTACCATGCATACCCTCATCAACTGCATCCAGGTTGAGTGGATGGGAAAGAAAAACATCTGGTGTTCAACCAGTATCCAGCAATGGCAGGGGCAACAGGTGCTGATGGGTGATTCTGTTGGGGATAAAGTAATGGTGAGGTTTGTGAGGGACCCAGGGCCAGTACTCTGGTAACCTCCTCTGTATCTATGAATCTGTGGTCCTACAGAACACCCAGGTGACATGAATGAAGACTAGCTGGCTGTGTCAAGGGGTATGTATGCAAGGTTATCCCTCACACACTGTTGCACCCATACACACCCTGTAAACATGTACATATACAGCTGTACCTTGGCAATGAAAAGGTCACTGTGTTTCCACTCAATCATACTCAGCTTTGGTAATGTCAGCAGCCCCACAGGCTGTACACACATAGATCTCTGGAACACAAACAAAATATGGTATGTAAGACAACAGTCAGTCAGCAGTACTAACAGCAGTAATACATCATGGCAGAAAGGTACATACACTTCGATGTATATCCATGATGATTGTCAGTAGACAGCACCTTACACAACCTAACATTACTACATTGTACTGTATTCATCCTGTGCATCATACTCATATTAGCATGTCCCTGCATCAATGGTAAGGATAACAGGGATGTGCACAGGTATTTTCACATGTACAGGGTGTGGTGTGGGGTTGCCAGAAGCCTATGATGGGCCATACAGTTGACATCATGTGTGAGTGTGTCTGGAGGAGTGGTGTTCAATTTGGCCATGGAGAGGAGCTGTGTTTGTCTGGTGGTGATCTGCCTGTGATAGTAATGTGTGAGTGTATGTATGCACACAATCAAGTCATGTGGTTGCCCTACACGGGGTATGTTGGACAGCATGGACTGTACATGGCAGAATGTACACTTCACCATCTCTGGCCATGGACATGGGAACTGGTTCTGCCAGGAGTGTCACTGGGATCACCAGGCACAAGGCCATATGGGGTACTACTCCCTGATGGTGACCGCTGTCTGCTGGATCCATGTCCCTGATGGGACCATCCAGGACCACATGCCCATTGACTGCTACGTTCTGGTGTGGACACCACCCTCCCTTCGGTAGTGCTGGTAGTACTGCTACTACAGGAGTGTGAATGTGCATGGCCACGTGGGCTCTCAGCTGATCTTGTTGCTGACCTACATCCACGTGTCTGACACCCTACTCCCCACAACATGCTCAACCACAGACATTGCACGGTTCAGCACTGACAATGTCTCACCCCACCATGTATCCACGACATCAGCAAAATGGCATATGGCATCACCAATGTCATGGAGGTTGTCACACATGGCAGGAAGTGTTGCATTCTTGACCCTCAGCATCTGTCTGGTATAGCGTTCAGAACATGCCTGTGCCTCCATGATGGACCGAAACATGCATCAGGTAACACCTGCTGTGACAACTCTGACAGGGGCTAGATGGACAGCAGTCCTCCTTTGAACACCCCTATCAATCTGCCTGTGTGGGACCTCATCAGCTCTCTGGCTATGGCAAGTGTCTACACTCACAAATGCCATAGTCACCACACTAGCCTGTGTTATGCCTCCAACTGTCCCATATCTGTGGCTGATGGGGACTGTGTATGTGTGAGCATACTGATCATGTGCATGGACATTGTTGGTAGAAGTGGGATGTCAACCAATGGTACAGATTCAGCCCCCAACAACCCCTGCTGTGCCCCACTATGAACACCAGCATCAGAGTCCGATAAGTTAACATATGTAAATTACTACCTGCACTATAATGTTTGCTGGCACACACACACACACACACACACACACACACACACACACACACACACACACACACACACACACACACACACACACACACACACACACACACAAAGACATTATACAGACCACACTTTCTGAATGATGGCATACACGACACACATTCGGACCATAACAGATGCACTCTGGACAGGTCCTCAACAACAAGCAGTGCAGTTACGTCCTATATATGTGAGAAGTGGCAGTATATGATGGATCTTCACGTAACACACAGTGTACCTGTGTGCATAATACTAATGTACCCCTGTATAGCACAATGGCAACAGCTATACAACAGTATGTGCCAATATGTTACAGCTCCTGTGAATAGGGTCCCGTGATGACCAATGTGATGCACTGCAGTTAACCCCACCACATGTCAACATGTACATATTGCAGTATGGCTAAGCGTAACAGTTGTGTGCATGGAAAACTGGCTGCCCTCAACATGCCTATGGTATTGGTGAGCCACAACAAGACAGTTCCACACTCATCGGCTTCAGGTTGCTGTTCCTGAGCCACACCAGAAGGACCTATGTAGTTGTGGGAGAGAGGTATTGTCAGCACATACACATGAGGCATTGGTACAGGATAATATGTGCAGTCATGAACATGTGCGGTACAAGCTGTAATACTACCCAAATTGCTGACACTTGTGTGCATAACAAAACCCCACCCGCAAATGCATTTTGACTTCACATATGCATCCAGATATACAAAGGCTGCCACTATGAATGCTAAACTATTGACATGATGGCCACTAGGGCCTTACCTGCATGCTCCTCAGCTGTTGACTCTGTGTCACCCACCTCCACGACATATGTAGTGATGGTTTCCTGGGAGATGGTGGCTGCACTAAGGTTTCTGAGGAACTCCTCAGTGGCTGAGAGTGGTGCCTGAGTAGCAGGCCCTCCACCTGTGCCAGCACAGTCCCTGGCCACAGGTGCAGCCCTTTCCCATGCATTGTGTACCATGCCTGTGGCACAGTGTCGGACCTGTTTGTAGGTTCTGTCCCGGTGTCGCACATTGTTTACTGTTGCTACCAGTTCCTCCCACAGGGCAGTGCGTTCCTACAGGTTTTGCTGGCACCTTCCCAACATTACCCTGTGATGGAGTCTGAGGGCATCGATGATTGCCACAGTCTCGGCATCTAAGAAAGGCGGGTTGCGTCTGCAGTACATCCCACCTGAACGACATGGACAGGGGAACACATCACAGGACCTCATACGTTGGTCACCATTATGTACAGACCCTGCACATCCACTTTTGCTAGCACTGTCCACGTCTATCACCCACATCACACCCCTGCCATCTGTCAGTACAGTATATGTGTGGGTTTTGTCAACGTACTGGCCATTACAGCATGCATTACCCCTGATCTGGATGTTTCATGTCCCCCCCCAATGAGGCATAATCCTCCATTCATCATTCACATCACACAGGACATGCAGCAGCTGGGGACATCACAGAGGCTCCCCACCAGGGAATACCAGGCCATCAAACATCTACTGTACACCTATAGGCTCTAAGGCCAACCCTCTACGCGGTGTCAGACATACTCCTCAGGAGTGACCTCACTGTGGCATGCAAGGCAGTCATGTTATCCACATTGCTGAGACTGGTGCACGAGTGCAAGTCATGCTCTACTGTGTTAACACACACACACCCTCAATCTGGTGAGTGACCTGGACTGGCCTTGTTGGCAGCTCATGTGTGTCACACGCAATCACCCTGCGGTGGAATGGGCATCCTGTCCACATCAGGCAGGGTAGCTACCTAAACCTTTCCTGGTGTAACCTGGTCAGATGGATGGTTGAAAGCACATACACCCTTGGGATACCATCTGTGTGCCTGTTTGATGGGGACATCAGCTGCTGCCTGGCATACACATAGCCTAGCCATATGGCTGCTCAGGGCCCATAGTCTAGTAACCTGGGATGGTACCAGGACTACCAGACATGGCCTGACTGCTGTGATAGACTGTGTTGTTATGTGTCCACACACACATCACTGCCATCGATTGCTGTGTATCCCCTATGGGCAACATTGCATTACCATGTCATCCAGCCTACGTCCGACAAATTGGTGAGCGCTACTACAGGTGCATGTGGACATTCCAGGAACATCTGGGGTACACAGTAACAGAGAGAGGTGCATATCTGGTGTAGGGTGACCTCCTCATAGGTGTCTGACATCTGCAGTACCCAGATGTTTGCAAAATGGGTACATGTGCCTGATAGATATAGACCCGCCTGCCAGGCAAATGTGTATTCCAGCACACCAGATGGACAATATATGATGGTTGTCCACAGAGTTTGGGGAATGTTTCTGTGACATGCCAGATCTCTGGGGACACAGTAATGGTACATGAATATCTGTACTGTATCCATTCCCTTACGTTGCATGCTCAGTATGTATACACTGCTGCTGAGCCAAAGCCAGCATCTCCCCACTATTAGTACTTATAACCTGCTGTGCTGCTGTAGGGACTCACCAGGTATGCTAGCCATAGGTGTCAGACAATCAGATACAGGTGTGGGGTACACACTGACTTAGCCAGAATATGTCAGGAATGGTCAGGGAGATCTGGACAATCTGTGAAATAGTCCTGCATGACATTGGCAGACTGAGATGGGCTCAAGGATGGTACATGATGTGATATGCCAGCTGTATCCACCAGTACATACTGTCAGTGTGATGCCCCTGCACTGGCCCAGTAATCAAGGAGCCTCAATCCTCACTACTACCACCAGTGAGGGACGTACACAATGGGTGGATGACAAATACACATACAGTAAAGTACAATTATCCTTCAGAGCACACAGTCTGGGGCTGGTTTCCACCTCTCTCTCCAGATCCCCAGTAAGACTCCCCACTGGCACAGCTATATGATTAACATCTCATCAGAGCACCCAAGCCAAAACATCCATCACCTTCTCTGTCTAAAAGGTGCTTTGTGTCCCTGCCGAAGTAGCTGACATACACACTTTGAGATTTGATTTATGAATCACGCTCACCTGGGAAAGGCTGGCACAGGTTTACCAGCTATGGCCTCTTTTACCCACACTTAAAGGTAGTTCTGACTGCCACAATCCAGCTGTTTATCAGCTACTGTAATGCCCTTACCAAAGGATGACGAATCCTACTGTGTGATGTGCCTGTTAGCCAAATCGTAAGTGTGACCAAGACCTAGCCTATTGAAGTGGCCTATACAGTGTCACAGAATACAGATGCAAGTAATCTAAGAGCTTACTTAGTTCTATACAGACCAGACACAATTACAAGGTTTACCTTAATAATAACTAATAAACAAACAAGATAATCATTACTATAGTAACTACAGAGTTCAGACTCATAAGGAATAATTTCAGATAACATTGCAGGACAGTCTGAAATAATTACAGCAAACATCTATGGTAATAGGTTCATAGGATGATACTAGGTTATTGGGCCAGAGGCACTTATAGGCTTGGCCAAGACTTTTGCCCATGTTCCTTCAAAGTTAGCACCTGTTTCCCCTGTCCAGCAGGGACACAGATGGGATCCCAGGGGTGTAAGTTCTGTTTCCCATCCAGTCATCCAGGTTCCTCTTAAAGAGGCCTAGAGAGGTACTCTACATAACATTAAGAGGGACTCTATTCCACAGATGGATGAGTCTTTGGGACACAACTCTATCCCGCAAGCAAGTTCTATTCATGTCGCAGACCAGGTTAAGGCCTTGTGTGCAGGTTGTGCAAGTTTAGTTTGTCTTACGGATATGCAGCAACTCCATCAAGGCTGGGTCAGACATGGCCTTATATGCCAGACACAGATCACCTCTGATCAGTCTGTATGAGACTGAGTACAGGGACAGAGCTTTCAGCCTGTTTGTATAGGATAGGTGTTTGAGACCGTGGAATTTCCTGTTCAGAAACCTCTGTGGTCTCTCCAACTGCTGCATGTGCATGGAAAGGTACATGCTGAAGGGGGCATTGTACTCAATAATGGGTCTGATAAGGGAGGAGTACAGGGATGTTATGACCTCCTTGTTCCTGGATGAAATACCTCAATTTATCAGGTGAGGCATGTAGACAGCCTTCTGCACAATGGAGGCAATGTGGTGGTCAAAAGTCAAGTTGCTATCAACCTGGGTGCCCATGTTCCTCATGACTGGTTGCATGCTTAGTACGTTGTTATTAATGTCATAAGTAGTGGGGATGACAGTTTCCCTAAAGGGGATAATGATGCATTTCTTGGCATTCATTTTGAGGCCATGCTTCTGACATTAGTTTAGGTAAGGCCATCTTGGAGGATGTTCACATCACTAGGGGAATTTAAGGCAGCACCCAGCTTGCAGTCATCTGCACACTTGGTCAGCCACAGACCACTGGTTGTGGCTTGCACCTCAGACAAGTATATGCCAAACAGTAGAGGCCTCAAAACTGATCTTTGGGGTATACCAATCGTTATGGGTCTACTAGAGGTGGCTTCACCTACTTTGACTGAGTGGGTTTATCAGTGAGCCAGTTAGCTACCCATCTGGTGACATATGAGCTGATGCCTAGCTGGCTTTGAATAGGTCAAGGTAGGCACTGTGCACCATCTTCCCGTTGTCCGTGGCTTTGGTAACTATTCTGAAGAAGTCAGCCATGTTTAACAGCCGTGATGTCCCTTTGACAAAACCAAACTGTGTGGGGTGCAGCATTTGGAGTTTCCCAGTGTCCTTGTTTAGGGTTTATATTAAATCAGCGAATGCTTAAAATAACGAATGCTGATTTATCGACCCTTTAAGAGCGAAAGCTGACAGTCCTGAAGACACGGATCAGCGATTTGTTTCCCAGGGAAAAAAATTGCTGGTCTGTTTTCGGGACTTTGCCATTTCCTCCACTGTGGTGCGATCTCCGAGCTGATATATTTAAGTAGGGGAGTATGTGGGGGGCACAGCCTCCCACATCAGGGGTGAATCCTCCCACTTTATTTTGTGTTTTGAACTTTTTTTTGTGGAACAGCGATTTTTTTTTCCTTGGGAAAAAAATCGCTGTTCCGTGTCTTCTAGATTGTCAGGTTTCGATCTTAAAGGGTCAATAAGTCAGCATTCGCTATTTTAAGCATTCACTGATTTAATATAGATCTCTTGTTTATAAGGTCCATGATAACGCATTACATGGCCTTGCAGATCAGACTAGTTAGGCTGATGGGCCTGTAATTGCCTGGGTCAGTGGATTCACTACCTTTGTGTAGAAGGATAACAGTGGCTGTCATTCATGCAGCTGGGATGAAGCCGGTGCTCAGGCTGTGGTTGAATAGGGTGTCTAATGGAGCTGAGAGCTCATGAGTTCATGTAGGATACAGGCAGGGATGTTATTGGATCCCATGGATACTTTATTTTTTGCCTTTGAGAGGGCATTAAGGACCTGCTCCATGGGGATGAGAGGAGGGTGGCAGGTGCTGGAGATGTTCTGGTGTACTGATGGAGGGACGGGGGGGTGACATTTTCACTGAACTTGTCTGTCAGCAGGTTGGCTAGATCTATGGCATTTGTGTATGTGGTGTTATTGATCACCAGTTTAGAGAGGATTTGGGTGTTGCCTTTGAGATTGCGGACATATGAAGAAGGCCTTGTGATTGTCCTTGGTGATTGTGGCCAATTTGGACTTGAGGTTAGCCTTACAGGATTTCACCAGTGACCTTATTTGCTTGTTCAAACAAAGGAGAGATTGCTTCAAACTTGGCACCTGCTCCTTCTTGGCCCTGGACAGCAATTACTTTCTTCTGTGATAGACTTTGTTTATTGCTGCTGTCCACCAGACAGGTTAACTCTTCCTTGAGGAAGATGATTTGGTCCTGTGAGGTATTGCTGAGTTAGTACAGATATGTAGACACTCATATATTTTCCTGGTGTAGGCTTGGACATTAGTGCTAGTTCCAACTGAAGAGACGGTAGCTGTGCAGCTCCTTCTACCTGCTCTGAGGAGATTGTAGTCATAAGTTCATAGGTTCACAGGTTGGTACTAGGCTATTGGCCCTAGGGCCTATACAAGCCTAGCCATAACAATTCCCTGGCTAGTTCTTCCCACACTATTTACTTCCTGGACCCCTGTCTAGCAGGGTGACTGACATAATCCCCAGGGTGAATTTTATTTCTCCCATCCAATCATCAAGGTTCCTTTTGAAAAGGGCCAAAGAGGCGCTTTGCTTGACATGTATGGGCAGTGTATTCCAGAGTCTGGGGAATCTCTGGGTCAGAAACCTAACCCTCCAACATGTTTTGTTTATTGTTATGACAAGGTTTAGATCCTTGGAGCGTGTGGCTCTAAGGAATTGGGATTTCTTTAAGTGTAGAATGTCCAACAGCTCTGGATTTGACCTGGCCTTGTATGTTAAGCAGAGATCGCCTCTGAGTAGACGATATGCGACAGAGTATAGCTGGAGTTTTTTAAGGCGGTCAGCATAGGGAATCTGCTTTAGGCCTGTGATTCTTTTAGTGAGGTATTTCTGCGGCTTTTCCAGTTGTTGCACGTATCTTGAGAGGTACATACTAAATGGGGCGTTGTATTCTATAATGGGTCTAATGAGGGATGAGTACAGTGGGACAATGACCTCCTTTTTTCTGTATGAAAAGCCCTTAGTGATGAGGTGTGCCACATAGAAGGATTTCCTGTCAGCTTTAGACATGTTTTTTCGTGTGACTCTAACGGGGGGGGGGGGGGTTCAGGGGAGATGGTGACTTCAAAAGTCTTCACTTTATCGTCATATCTTACCAAGGATGACACTGTAGGAGTACTACATTGGCTACTCATGTTGGTTAGGACCAGGTACAAGATATTTTCACCTGTCATAGGGGTGTTGACCAGCAGATCCAATGCATTGCCATTGACAAAGTTGTGGAATCTCTGGCCGTTCATGTTTGGGCTAGAATAGGTCCTGCACTCTGTGGTTGGATAGTTAAGGTCATCCGGGATCAGGGTAGAGGTTTGAATCTTGATGTATTGAGGTAAGTCCAGATAGGTGGAGTGGGTGTCCTGAGTCATGGTTGGAGGTCTGTAGCTAGCTATGATTTGAATGTGTGTTTTGTCAACAATTAACTGCACTTGCAGTGTCTCCTGTGTGTCATACTGTTTGACTGGAGGTGTGTATGTCTTTGATAAGTATTGGAACTCCACCTCCTTTGGCTTTGTAGACCTTCGTTTGGTGTCTGAAAGTATGGTAGGATGAGTAACCTGGTAAGGCTGGGGTGCTGTCCACAGCTTTGAACCAGGTTCCAGTGACTGCAGAAATGTCGGCATCCTCCAGGGCAATGAATGCTTGCAGTGAGTGCAGTTTCATGCTAAAACTCCTAGCATATTTAGCAGCATGACCTTTAATTTTGTTTATATAAATAATTCATGTTGGTAATATTGTGGTCATGAGTTTGGCTAAAAAAGGCACTATGGGGAGGCAGGAACCTTTGCTAGAAGCCTATAGCCCCGGGGAGACAGATGAAGGCGATCTGTGTCAAAGCATCATGGTCTGTCAATCATGCACTGGCTTTTTGACTGAGACAGCTAGGATCCTAGGTCTTAATGTGATTGCATATCTCACAATTTGTGTTCTTAGGTGGTAGTAGTAGAGGGCTGTCTGTGTACATCAGGAAGATGCTACACTGTCTCACATTGTCCATCCATGGTTATCAGAATCTGTGGAACAGAGGTCAGGGATAGCAGAGTGGTTACTATTTGAGGAGAGTACCTATAGGTGTGAGAATGACTGGATAAAATCAATACTGTAGCAGCATGTGAGTGCTTCACTAACACAGGAGTGCTGGTAAGGGAAAAAATGTAACTGACATACCTCGCAAAGGGTTAAAACAGCACAGCAGTGGTGTGCAATAGGCAAACAAGCACAAACCCACACAAAAACAAAGGTAAAAGAGAGACACTGGAACTGACCAACCAACCCTTGTCCGTGAGCTCTTAGCTCAACACCCTATGCCAGACCAGTTCCACACATTTCACATACTCCCATTAAGTACAGGCAGACAGTGGCCAACACAAGATGGAGTAGCAGGAAATACAAGAATCACACAAGCACATCTGAGTACAGCAACCCTGTAAACAGACTATGCTAAAGATATCTCAACTCTGTTTGGGTCAAAACACAGGAGAACAGATACACACTTAAAATATAACAGGAGCAAACAACAGCAAACTGATTCAAATAAATTAACCAATTAACCAAAAAGCTCAAAACTGAGCCCTGTTCCAGCAGTCTTCAATCAGACATGTTCTAATTGAGACACTCTTGCCACTAGGGTGCAGGGGAGCCCTCTCCAAAAAAGATGGCCTGGATTAGTGTTCAGGTTATACAGACAAAGCTAAATTCAGCAGGTCTGAATCTAGTCTATGCTAAAGCAAACAAGGTGCTCCAATTTCAGAAAAAAACAGTGCAAATAAGCAGACAAAATAAGCCTTTAACTAGCAATTCTCAGCTCAGAAGGGCAGAATCTACCCTCTCCTTTCACAAGAGTGTGGACCACATTCTTAATGTAAAATAACTGGCCTGAAGCTCAAGTGATTTAACCAAAAGGCTTAGAATATCAGTTATAATTGAATCAGGCTACTAACAAGCAATAATAAATGCAGCAGAATAAGTCCAATTGAGTACTTTTAAAAGGCAACAAAAGCAAAATAAACTAATAAAGTTGGAAGCAACACAAATACAGTAGAATTATTTTATTATGTTAAGTGGGAAGGGATGAAACACAATAATTTACTTTTGGGAAACCAAGAGGGGCATCCCAAATGCTTTCTCTCTACTCAGTAGAAAGACGATGGGATGGGACTGGGAGGAGTGTGCAAAATGAGACTTATAGTAGGGGTGGGCAACTCAAAAGCCTCCAAAATTGAGAACACAACAAGGACTGGGCAAGTGGGAGGGGGAACTCTTAAAACTCCAGCAGAACAGAATAATTAAAACAAAACAAATGTAATTCTCGAATAAGATACAAAATAGAAGTGATCAAACCTTGGATAAAGGGCTTCAAATCAACATTAAATGCAGAGATACCTGATACTCAGAGCACTGCTGACCACACAAGCATCAGACAGATATACTGTATTCCCATCTATATGTAAATGATTTTATATTTCCCTAGTTCCTTACTATTAGCAAGGCAAATGCAGATGAGTGGATGTTGTCAGATGCACAGATACAACATGCAAATGTCTTTCTATGAGACAGGTCTGAAACTAATAATCAACATTAATACTGGGTTAGCTCAGATTACATCAGTGTGTGTCACCTGCCTTCACTTCCCAGGCTAACAGCAACTAACATACGATCTGAAGTAGTTTACTTAATTTGATCTTCAACCTGTGGATACCAGATCCATATCGGATCCAAGCCGACAATTTCATTAGCATCTGCTCCAAGCTCCTTCCCTTACCCATAATACACCTCCACTACCTTCCAAACCCCAGATCTTGTTTTCCGTGGCTTGCCATAAGCATCATGATCCTGAGATCTGAGTCTGTGAGTTGGGTAGTTTTGATATTCTAGTGGTTTTTGAAAGTTTTTTGAGTGTAGTTTTTTAGTGTAGGTTCCCCCTTTTCCACCCCTTGCTGGTGCGTCGTGTTTTAGGTTCGTTGTGTAGTTTTAGTCAGTTAGTTAGTTAGTGTATAGTTGTCTCCCCTCCCCCCTCAGCATTCTGTGTGCCTTCTGAGAGTGTGGTGAGCAGGTCTGTTTAGAAAATAGTTTTTTATTTTCTATATTGTGTATTAGAATTTTCTAAGTATTTTTGTGTGAGACATGGAGGATCCTAAGCCGGTCTTCAAGAGGTGCACTGAGTGTGGCCACAAATTGTCACCCGCTGATGGCCACACTCTTTGAGTGATGTGTTTGGGTGTAGCCCACTTAAACACTGATTGTGCCATTTGTGCGGGTTTCAACCTGAGAGTCATCAAGGATAGACTGGCCAAGTTAGCCTTGAAAAGGCCTTCTACCTACCACGGAGGCGGCTGCCTCCTCTACTGCTTTGGTCACAGTGGTTGCTGTGGTCACCTCTCCTTCCTCTCCTGTCCTTCCTTCTCCTCACTCCCAGGCTAGGACACATCCTCCCATTTCTAAGTCTGCGGAAGCAGAGTGCAAAAAAAGGCAGAGAGAAGGAGAGAGAGCACCGAATAGAGAAACAGAAGAGGTCCACGGACTTTTCAGCATCAGGAACTCCCGCCAAGATTCAGTCTAGGCACCATGACTCCCCTCGGCTCAGATCTCCTAGATTTTCCCCAGAGCAGGAGGAGCCACAACCACCATCTAGGGCCTTGGTTCCTCGACCGGTCAGGTCCGAGTCTGTGGCCTTGTCGCGGTCCACCCGAAGCCTTTCCGAAGTTAACATGGATAAAATGATGAGAAGGTTCATTCGTACACAAATCCAGATGGGAGTCTTGCCAGCCCCCTCTCCCTCTGGAGGGGGTGCTTGCTTCCTTTCTTCATGCCAATTTCTCCTTCTCCAATCCGACCTCTAGGTTCGGAGTACATGGATTCTAGGATAGCCTTAGTCAGGGGGTCAGCGCCGATGGTACCTGTCTCAACGATGCTGGCAACTGCCTGGAACATGTTGGATCTGACCAGTTTGGATCCGAGTGACTCTCGGAGCCAGAGCCTAGGTGTCAGATTCGAGGGAGTGGAACTTTTTCCATCAGCTCCAATGTTGTTGGGCCAAGTTCTCCCCCCCCCTCGGAGCTCTGTCCACTTCAGGCCCGGCTCTGATTCTTGCTTCGGATACAGGGAGAGCGGTTTCCTTATTGGTGGCCCAGGAAGCACGTTCTCCCTTGGCGTTTGATGTGGTAGAAAGGGTTCTCTCCACTGGATTGAGATCCTTGAGTATTTCCTCGGACTCCAGCCCGACTCCCTCGGCTTTGTGTGCGAATCCCATCATTTTACCTGAGGGACAGCCTGTGCTTGAAGAGCCCCAGGCAGTTCCCCCTGAGGAACAAGTGGCTTGCGAGTTCCCCCTGGAGAGTCCCACCGGAGACGTGCCTCCCAAGCATACGTGCAAGAGGAGGCACTTGGACTCCTCCGAGTCCCTCACCAAGGACACGGATTTGGATGATGGGAAAGGTTCCCCCAGATCACCTCCCGAGGATGTTTCCTTTGCAGACATCATGGAAAGCCTATGCCAATGGGGAGGTTGGTCCGCCCCAAACCTTCCTAGAATGAACCCTTGTTTCTGGAGGCTTTCGGCACGGGCTCGTCTACTTTCTGGGTGTCCCCTCCAGCAGATCCCTTGGTGGACTTGATCATCACACGGGCTTGGAAGGAGCCGGACACTATAGAACCAATCCCAAAATGACCAGACAAAATTTTGAGCCCCCCCGACAGACTAGCATGGAACAAAGGGTCCCCTGTAAATGCTATGGTGGTAGCAGCAACCACCAAAAAGGAGAGCCCAGGAGAGTTCCTCGGTTCATCCCCCTGACTGAGAGTCTAGGATGATGGACCACTTAGGGAAGAGGGTTTATGCGTCAGCGACCTTTTCCATCAGGGCGCTCAACTATCTGTCCCACGTTACTAGACTACTGGTAAATGAACTGGCTGAGTCTCCCCCAAAGTCCATGTCGCTGGAGGACAGAGACACGTTCTTTGTGAGGATGGTAAGACCGTCAGAGACACCTTGGTCCAGAGTGGAAAGATGGGCAGACACTGTCTGCCATAGGAATCCTCTTCTCGAACCCTCAAAGATCCTTTTTCCGGAATCAGCAAGGGCAAAAGAAGATGTGGTTCCGGAAGGCTCAGTATTCCTGGGACACTCAGGGCTCTTCTTCCCCTAGAGGCAGAGGGAAACAGGATAGATGCCGACCCAAAGGCAGAGGGGATCTGAGGAATTTTGGGTCTCTAGAACCATTCTCGGACTGGCCCACGCAGCAACCCTGTGGGGTTGCCCGACTGCTCTACTCTGGAGGCAGTCAGGTGTCCCTTGTCGTTGCACCTGGCGGCATGGGAGTCCGTAACACCAGACCATTGTGTGCTTCAGATAATTTCCAGAGGATACTCAGTCCCATTTGTGGTTACTCCCAAACCTCTCAAACACCTCCCGGATGTACCACCTGCGCAAAGGGAGGTAGCAGCACTGGAAATTTCCAAGCTGCTAGAGAAACGAGGCATCAAACTCATCACCCCAGATCAGTCCGGATCGGGCATCTACTCTAGGGTTCTTTTTAGTGCCAAAGAAAATGAGTGACTTAAGGCCCATTCTGGACCTCTCTACCCTGAACCTGTCAATTGCCAAAGAAAAGTTCCGGATGGTCACCTTACAGTCCATCATGCCATACCTGCAAGAGAGTGACTGCATGTGCTCGTTCGAACTCCAGGATGCCTATCACATAAAGATACACAGATGCTCCAGGAAGTTCCTCCGCTTCCGGCTAGGAGTCCATCATTACCAATTTCGAGCCTACTCTTTGGTCTCACCACAGCCCCCAGGGTGTTCACCAAAGTGATGGCAGTAGTAGCGGCTCACCTGAGGCTTCAGGGGATTCAGGTCTACCCTTAACCTGGACAATTGTCTCCTTACTGCTCCCACCAAGTGTCTACTTTACCAAACCAGGGATTATTTCCTAAAGCTTGCACTCCGCATAGGGATTACAATTACAATCAACGCATCCAAATGTCTTCTGAATCCTATCCAGGTGATAGACTACATAGGGGCATGGATAGACACACTACAGTCAAATGTTTTCCTGACCACGGAGAGAGTTGGAAACCTAAAGATGCATGTTACCGTCATCTATCTTTCTCGCCTTCCGTCATCAGAATCGGTTTTGAGGGCCCTAGGTTCTATGGCAGCGACCATAATGCTTCTTCCATGTGCCCGGTTACACATGCGAATACTACAGTGGACTCTAGAGGTGCAGTGGTCCCTTTTGGATCTTCTGTTATCACATCCAATACACCTCAGTCAAGTCTGCAGGTCATCCCGTCTTTGGTGGATGCATTCTCTGGAAATTCTGGTGGGACAACCTTTGCTTCCAGCCCCTGTCCAAGCCACAGTGACCACGGATGCCCCCCAACTTGGGTGGGGTGGCATTGTTCAGGCAGAACAGTCCAAGCCCTGTGGTCCCCTATCGAGACCAGTTTGCATATAAACATTCTGGAGATGAGGGTGGTCCTTTTGGCGTTGCAGGCCCTTCATGCCTTTCTTCCTCTGGGAACCATTGCAGTTCAGTCAGACAACATGTCAGTAGTCTGGTATATCAGCAAACAGGGAGGGACCAGATCTTACCCCCTTTGTTGCGAGGCTATGAGTTTGGGAATGGGTGATCTCCAACGGTCGCTTTCTAACATCAATGCACATTCCAGGACGGTCCAACATCCTAGTGGACAGGTTAAGTCGGACTATACTGATGCCTTACGAATGGTCTCTGAATCCTTCAATAGTGGAGCAGATCTTTCTGGCGTGGGGTCAGCCTTGCTGTGATCGCTTTGCATTTCCTTCCAATGCAAAGTGCAGCGAGTTCTTCGCTCTGACCCCCCAGCCGGGGGAGTCCCCCAGAGGCACTTTAGTCCATGCTTGGCCTCCCGGTCTTTTGTATGCTTATCTTCTTGTACCTTTTATTCTGAGGTTTCTACAGAAAGCTTGTCGACTGTTGAGCAAAGTGATCCTCATTGCCCTGTTTTGGCCTTGCCAGGTGTGGTTTCCCTTCCTTTGGTCTCATCTTCTGGCTCCACCTTGGATCTTGGATCCCATTCAGGATCTCATTTCACACCCCTCAGGGGTTCTTCATCCACGTCTGGACAGTTTGAAGCTTATGGCTTGGCTGCTCCAGTTCCCCTAATTGCTAGGACTCCTGGATTTTCCTTCTTCAGTCAGGTCTATTATGGTGGCAGCTCATAAGTCTTCCACCAGGAAGGTTTATCATAGCAAATGTAAACTTTTTCCTTTTGGGCTTCTCAAAGGAGTTTAGACCCTTTCACAGCTCCTGTTTCAGCTATTCTTGATTTTTTAGCAAATATTTTTCAACAAGGAGCTAGCTGTTCTACTATCAAAGTTCAACTAGCTGCCATCTCTCATTTTCACGTGAGCAAGAATTCTGCTTCTCTAGCCTCTTCCAGACTGTGTAAAGCTTTTATTAAAGGTACTTTTCTATTACGCCCTCACGTCAAAGATCCTATTCCCCCATGGGACCTTACTATGGTTCTTCAAGCATTGGTCGCTCCACCATTTGAACCTGCAGCAACCACGGATCTTAAGTTCTTGGAAAACAGCGTTTCTACTGGCTATCACCTTTGCTAAGAGGGTTTCAGAACTGCAAGCATTGTCTATTAAAGTTCCATACATGATTTTCCATAAGGACAGAGTTTCGCTTCTTACCAATCCTTAATTTCTTCTCAAATTGGCATCACAGTTTAACATAAATCAAACCATTAATTTACCTGTTTTCTTTCTAAATTTTGCTAACAAAAAAATGGAAATAATGACTTCACTTGTTGGATGTTCATAGACAGTTGTGATTCTAGTTACACAGGACTAGAACCTTTCGTAAATCTGATCAATTGTTTGTGGACTTCTCTAAACCCTTATTGGGTAAACCTATCTCCAAGGTCACCATTGCTAGGTGGATCTCCTTGTGCATCCTTCAGGTGTATAAGGATAAAGATTTGTATCCTTTGGGTCAGGTGAAATCACATTTGACTAGGTCAGTGGCTACTTCTGCGGCCTTTTGGTCGAGTCTCATTGGATGTTATTTGTTCTGCAGCTACTTGGTCCTCATCTCATACCTTTATTTGTAACTATAAATTGGATTTGATTTCTCGAAGGAGAGCATCCTTTGGTTCTGCGGTGCTCCGGAATATCCTTCCATGAGGGCTACCCAGATGTTTAATAGCTGGGGACTCTGTCCCGCAGGTTGAAGATCAAATGAAGTAAACTACTTCAGATAAAGAAGTTATGTACTCACCATAACGTTCCATCTGAGTAGTTCTACTTCATTTGTCTTCATCCATCCCTCCCTCCTTCCCCCTGGCCGTACCATATGGACAGCCTGTTTGGCTGACGTTTTAGGTGTGTAAGGTGTTTTTTCAGGCCAGGTTCTCAGTATAAGTGGCAGCAAACTCATTGTGGGGGTTGGAAGGTAGTGGGGGTGTATTATGGGTAAGGGGAGGAGCTTGGACCTTGGAGCAGATGCTAGTGAAATTGGCAGCTCGGATCCAATACGGATCCAGTACCCACAGGTTGAGGACAAATGAAGTAGAACTACTCAGATGGAACATTATGGTGAGTACATAACTTCTTTTTTAACATCTCTGCATCAGAAGTACGTATCTGTCTGATGTTTGTGTAGAACTGGAAGTCATAACACAGTTAAACACTTTTACATTTTCAACCTAGTAATTATTTAAGTTTCAAGACAATACAAAAACCTCTAGCTGTAGACATTTATGTCTGCTTGCTGCACTGATACTGAGATAACACATTCATAAAACAAGTTCAGCTTATTTATTTGAAGTTTTGCAATTTATGTCTGTATGTTCAAGACTTCCAGCTTCTACTATTAATACATACATTTACACAGGAATATTTTATATACATTTATGTTCTTTGCCAGTACAGTACACTATGGTTACTCTCCTGAAGCTCAGTCATACCTCCCAACCTCTTAGCACAAGAAATCTGGACAAAGCACAACATAATGTTGGGACAAAGGGCCATAACTAAAGACAGATTTTAAATGTTGCTCGTATAAACTTTGAAATTTGCTAGAGTAACAGGGTTTGTTTTGACATACATTTTCTGAGGGATTTGAAGTCTGCAGCTCAAATATATATCATCATTTAGTGACATCATTGCTCATATCATCCCACTGATTTGGCAAAAAAACACAAATGTTATATAGAACAGGCCAAAACTATGAGGCAACTACTAGGACATTCTGTGGAAATCTGTCCAGTGGAGAGGTATGTATGTCTGGCCATTGTTAACAGATTTTTAGATTCTGTAGCAGTGTACTGTGTACATGTGTGTTGTGGTAAGTAAGGAGACAGGCAGATGTGAGTGTCATAGATCCTTTTTTGTCTGACTGTGCATGCTGCTACAATTGATGCTGGTCTGTCAGCTGTGTATGTTTGTAGGGCCAGACTGAGACATGTCCCTTAAAACTTCAACATTCCCCCAACGCTTTCTGTTTGGCTGTTGTGTGGATGCCCTGCTCTAGGTGTTTTGGGAGCAATGTTAGGTCTGTGGCAGGTAGTTGGACATACTGCTGCATGTGTAGCAGGCCACAGCTGCTGCTTTCAGGCCAGGAGTCAGACTAGGGATTGTGAAGACTTTGGGGGAGAGCAAGCAGTAACTGTCAGTGAGGGTGCGATGTCAGCTGTTGTGTCGCAGCATGGCCTGGTTGAGGGTACCCACAACGGTCCAGGTGCATAATGCAATCCAGAGGGTGTTAGGCAACATGTGGTACACATATTCATAATTGTTAAATGTGTCCCACCCTGGGCTTTAACGTGGTACTGTTGGTGGCAGTAACTGCAGTAGGAGTAACCAGTTTTTGCTGGACATTGCAGAACTCCACTATTCCTATGTTGTATTGACATGCATGTAGTTGTCGTGCCACACACTTGTCTGTGGGCCAGGACTTTGGTTTTCTACATGTGACAGATGCTAGAACTGTAACAGATGGAGCTACCAAGTCATTGATATGGCAGGTGTATTTGAGACATATGAGCATGCATACAGTCTATGACACAGGATTAGTGTGGACATGTGTGTTTTGATGGGTATGATGTGTGACACTGAGCTGTCTGTCATGCTTTTGTAAACCCAATCTGCACTACCTTGCCAGTATGTGTGAACACAGAGTGGGTTTTATGAGGACCCTGCCATAATAAGGGGAACAACTGTGGATATTCAGCAACAGTCTGTGCAGTTGTCAGCTCTACCAGATATTGTAGGCCTCCCGTACATCCAGCTGCATTTATTTTTCTGGGTACTGGTTCTGTGTCTGCATCAGAAGCCCAAGTACACTGTGATTTGTGCCAGTATATATAGAAGTAGTTTGTGACTGGTGATCAGGATATGTTTTTAAAAACAGTTGGTCTACGCCACAGGTCAGTTGGCTTACTGGCATGTTGCTCTGACTGTAGTTCAGATGTGTCTGGGTTCAAACTTTGTCACTGATGTTTTTTTTCACTAAAGTTACATCCCTGTAGTGCATGATATATTTGCAAATGCATCATTAATTCCCCAGAGCTGATTTGGTAGTGTTGTGGTGTTATGATTTTGGTTCAGAAGGTCCTGTGTTCAAAACATGGCAGCTTTGTCTTTTTCCCTGTTGTTACATGACTGCAGTGCACAATATGTTCACAAAAGTATTGGCCTAGTACACAGCTATGAACCTATGATTTGGTGTAGTGATGTGTTGCTCTGACTCTAGTGCACAGGGGCCTGGGGTCAATAATTGCCAGTGTTGACTTTTTTCCCCTAATGTTACATGATTGTAATGCATGATATATTTACAAAAGCATTAGTAATTTTCACAGGAGATTAGGTGTAGTGGTGTGTTGCTCTGACTCTAGTGTACAAGGTCCTGGGTTCAAGACTTGGCAGTGATGACTTTTTTCTCCTAATGTTAAATGACTGTAATGCATGAGATATTTAGAAAAGCATTACTAATTCCCACACCTGATTTGGCATAGTGTGTGTTGCTCTGACTCTAGTGAATAGGGTTAGCAGCGATGACATTTTTTTCCCTAATGTTAAATGACTGTAATGCATGATATATTTACAAAAGCATTAGTAATTCTCACAGCAGATTTGGTGTAGTGGTATGTTGCTCTGACTGTAGTGCACAGGGTTCTGAGTTCGAGACCTGGCAGCGCTGGTTATGTTGTTGCTGGGCAGAACAATGGCTAAATGAGATAGAGTGATTAAAGCAATTTTAAGTGGGTTTGCAGGGTTTTGCATGATATTAAGTGGTGCCAAGAGATGCTTAACTTTGCTTAGTGGTGCTTACTCCCACTTAAACCCACGCTAATTCCAAGAAAAGAAAAAAAAGGTGATAGGAAAGTGGTGAAATGGGGGCAAGAAGGGTAAATACATTATGAAAGGCAGCTAGGGATGTGCAGGACTGGTGTAGGAAAGGACCATAGCTGGCCATTTCTTGGCCAGCAACAGCTGTGAATGATGTGAACAATTTGGAATTTGGAGCCTCACACCCCATAGGGAGGGGTGTGGGGGACATAGGTTTGTTGATTAATTGGTGGGATGATTGATACATGGCAGTTTACTTGTGGGCAAAATGGAGAGCTATGTATTGGACAAGATTATTTTTGTGGGGACAGATGGCCCTTTTTTTATTTTTTTAAGGTGAGAGTTAGATGTTGGGGAAGGGCTGTAGGTACATTTGGGGAAGGAAGTTGGGTAGGAGAGGTTGCTTTTGCAGACAGACAAGACAACAGAGAGGGGCGGTGTATGACACATGGGGGGGGTAAACACCTTGGACAGGGAGCGTGGTTAGGAAATGGAGGCCCAGGTGCTTCCAAGATGGAAATGGTGGGACTGAGGTCCCCACTGCCCATTCATGACCCTGAAGGTGATTGTGCTGGGGGCTTGACGATGGGGCCAGCCTGCCCCTCGAGGTCTGTCAGTCTGCCCTCGGTCTGGCACAGGCATACATCCAAGTCCCTCTGGATGACTCTGCGCACCATACCTCGGAACTGCTGTCAGGTGACAGGGTCCTGTCCGCACCCGTGGGCGGGGGGAAATGGGTCCCATCCCTTGACACACGAGAGTGATGCAGGACCAGTGGAGGAGACAGTTTGAGGTTGGGTCCCAGATGTGCTGGCCAGTTGAGGCGGGACAGGCGGGTCTGCTGGGATCTGCCTACCCAAACATGCTATGGTGTTAAGGTTTTTCAAGGTGTATTGGTTAGTCATGAACAAAACATTTCAACATTAGTTATAACAGCATGCATGGGTGTTCCAATTAATCCAGAGCAATAGAATTGGGAAAAATGCATAGCAAACAGCAACATGCATGAATGGAATAGCAGTCATTATTGTAACAGCATGCCAGTAACATTTACGGCAGCCAGCCACCAACAATGGAATTTCAACAAGGTATGTTAGCGTTGAACCATTTAAATATATGAACAATCTCTCTCTCTCTCTCTTTCGGCTTTTCCTGGTTAGGGGTCGCCACAGCAAATCACCTTGTCCGCTCATGACTGGCAGTGGAGCTTTTTATGGTGTTGAGTACCTTCCACAGAAGGCACACACGTATGCACTCACGCCTAGGGCCAATTTTTAGCGTGTTCAATCCACTTGCAGCATGTCTTTGGAGATGTAGGAGGAAACCAGAGCACCAGGAGTAAACCCACACGACCACAGGGAGGGCATGCAGACTCCGCACAGAAGACAGCCCAGCCAAAGATTGAACCAGAGAGCCTCTTGCTGGGAGGTGACAATCCTAACCGCTGCACCACCGTGACCGTCCATTTAAATATATGAACAATAATAGGTCAAATGTCCCAACATTAGGTTTTAAGAACAACATACTCGTAGTATATGAGTAATAATTATTGAAATAGATAAGGGGTGGGGGGAGAGAAAAACAGTCCATTACCAACTGTATAGGCTTATATTTTTCACAACAGTACTGCTCAATACTCTACAGGTCTGCCCTCACTTTACATCTACCTGTACACGTACATACCTGTTAGTCTGTTGACGTGGAATATTGTGGAGCAAACTGTGACAACTGTAGGTACATGAGTAGAGGCGGCTTGTACATGTCAAGGTTACATATATGACTAACAAGGTGTACCCTGCACTTATGTTGTGTGAGTGTACTAATGGCATACTTCTACTGGATTTTTATCTGTGTGCAAGGTTATTAGCAACAGTGATCAGTAGCCGTGACAGCGTGACACTTGAAAGACATGTATCGGGAAGAGTGCATAGTGTATATAGGTATCCTGCTGTCATTTGTTGGCATGGGGCTGGGCACTGGAAAATTTGTACACAGTTTATTAGTATACCCTTCATACAGTTAATACAATCATTTCTTTACCTGTGAGCCCTGTAGAGAAAATATCTGTTGACATTACCTGACAGTTTCAACAAATACTCAGGATTACTTGTGTGTCACCATGAACACATGTTCATACCAGTCCCTGGATCCAAACCGTGGTCTGTGTGTGCAAAATTTAACAAGAGGTCTATGTATTTCTCATCACATTGAGCTACTGGGTCACAGCTGTCTGCTACTCCACTGATTTCTGCCTACAACTCACTTGGTCACACATTCTGACCTTGTAATATAAGTGGAGTGTCACAGTGTCATGTGCGATAGATAGATAGTGAACTGTGTATTGATACTTTGGATGCAGGTGTACACATTTAATCCCTAGTGGATGTGATTATGTTTGATCTGTACAGACCATAGCAGGCTTCTGGGTTGCATACCCGACCCATACACATTTGCCCATCATATATTTGCAGTGTCCACCTATTACAGGCTCGTACTAGTCATCCTGCAGGGCCTTCCATGTTATGAGCCCTCTCCTCTGCAGCTGTGGGGAGTAAACACACCATTATGCATACCTGTCTATCAGATATTCATACTATAATTTGCTATATCACCTGTAGATTTACTTACAATCATCTGGAGCATTCTGGGTCCAATCATCTTGGATCCGTTGGGCCAAGAGCGCCCCTTCCTCCGTCTCAGTTCATCATAATGATGTTGGACCTGCTCACCACTTCATGGGGTGCCAGTGGCACTGATTAGCTCCCATGCCAGACAGTCCCAGGCCTCAGACTTGTATTCTGAGCCCTGGTATTGGCCCTGCAGCAGTCTGTCATCATGGTTCTTCACAAGGAGTCCAGACATGACCCTGGACTCAAGGATGCCCCAGAGCTCACTCACTCTCTTGCACCTGCCATACTTCCTACAGGGATCAAACTCTAACAGGTTCATAGGATCATAGGAACTCACTAGGCTATTGGCCCTGAGGTCTTATAAGCCTAGCCAAGAGTTTAGCCCATGTATATACAAATCAGCACCCGATGCCCCTGTCCAGCAGGGACACAGATGGAATCGACTTCCCTTCCAGTTATGCAGGTTGCGCTTAAAAAGGGATAAAGAGGTACTCTGCTTGATGTGGAAAGGGAGTCTATTCCATAGATGGGGGAGTCTCTAGGACACAAATCTGTCCCTCCAACAAGTCCTATCAATGTCATAGACCAGGTTGAGTCCACATGTGCAGGTTACTCGAGTGGAGCTTGACTTGTGGATATGCAGCAGTCCCATCAAGGCGGGATCTGAGATCACCTTGTATGCCAGACAGAGGTCACCTCTGAGGAGTCTGTATGACACAGAGTAGAGGGATAAGGCTTTTAGCTTATCTGTGTATGGCAGATTTTTGAGGGCCTGATTCTCCAGGTGAGGAACCTCTGTGGTCTCTCCAGCTGCTGCATGTGCTTTGCGAGGTACATGAAGAATAGGGTGTTGTACTCAATAATGGGCCTTATAAGGGAAGAATACAGGGATGCTATGACCTCCTTGTCTCTGGATGAGATACCCTTACTTATGATGTGGGCCATGTAGGAAGCTTTCCATACAATGGAAGCAACATGGTGGTCAAAAGTCAGGTTGCTATCAATCTGAGACCCCAAATCCCTCACAACTGACTGCGTGCTTAGGATGTTGTTATTAATGTGATACTTTGTGGTGACATGACACTCCCCAGAGGGGATGATGATGCATTGTTTTGTATTCAGCTTGAAGCCATATTTCTGGCACCAGTCATTTGTTTGGGTGAGACCCTCTTGAAGGATGTCCACATCACTAGGGGAATTGATGACAGCTCCAGCTTGCAGTCATTTGCAAACTTGGTCAGCCATAGCCCACTGGTTTTGGCCTGCACCTCAGAAAAATATATCCCACATAACAGAGGCCCCAAGAACAAACTGTGAGGTATGCCACTCGATATGGGTCTCCTACTTGAGGTTGGGTTCTATCAGTGAGCCAGTTAGCTACTCATCTGGTATCGTATGCATTGATGCCTAGTTGAAAGAGTTTATCTAGTATGCCCGAGTGGGGAATAGTGTCGAAGGCTTTGGCCAGGTGAAGGTAGGCAGTGTCTTCCCCTCATCCATGGCTTTGGTGACTGTCTCAAAAAAGTCGACCAAATGTAACAGACATGACCTCCCCTTCACAAAGCCAAACTATGCGGGATCAGGTGTTTGGAGGTTGCCAATGTCCTTGTTAATGAGGTCCATGATAATCTGTTCCATGGCCTTGCAGATCAGGCTAGTTAGGCTGATGGGTCTGTAATTTCCCAGATCGATGGACGTTCCACCTTTGTGTAAAGTGATAACAGTGGCTGACCTCCACTCAGCTGGGGAAAAGCTAGTAATGGGCTTTGGTTGAATAGGGCACCTAATGCTGCTGCAAAATCCTGCCTGAGTTCATGTAGAATGCAAGCTGAGCTGTATATCTGCCTCTGAGAGAGCAGTGATGACCTGATCCCTAGATATAAGGGGAAGGGGGCAGGTACTGGGAATGTCCTGATTTACTGATGGGGGGACAGAGGGGTGAAATTTTTGCTGAATCTGTCAGCCAGCAAGTTTGCTATATCTACGGCTTTTGTATACGTGGTATTCTTGACCACCAGTTGTAAACAGATCTGGGTACTACCTTTGAGGTTACGGACATATGTGAAGAAGGCCTTGTGATTGTTTCTAGTAGATGAGGCCAATCTGGACTTGAAGTTTGCTTTGGAGGATTTCACTAGTGCTCTTATTTGCTTGTTTAGGCTAAGGAGTGATTGCTTCCAATTGGGCACCTGCTTCTTCTTGGTCTTGGACAGCATTTTTTTCTTTTGTTATAGAGTTTATTTATTGCATATGCCCACCAGACAGGTTTACTCTTCCTTGTGGAGGATGATTTTAGCCCTGTCAGGTATTCCTAATTCCATGCATCTATATAAATGCTCATATAGTAATTTGGTATAGTTTTGGGTACTGGTGCCAGTTCCTAGAGAGGGGGAGGGAACTGTGAAGCTGTTTATACCATCCCTCAGGAGGCTGTAATCATCTTTGGAAAATATTTTTTGTTTGACACTAGCTAGAGAGGGGTCACGGGAGATGGTGACTTCAAACATGACCGCTTTATGGTCTGATCTTACATGGGAGGATGATACTGCAGGGATGCTGCAGTCATTACTAATGTTGGTTAATACCAAGTCCAAAATATTATCACCTCTTGTGGGGGTATTGACTAGCTGTTCCAAAGCATTTGGGTTGACAAAATCAAGGAATCTCTGGGCATTTGTGTTCTGGCATGAGTAGTATTTCCAGTCTATGTTTGGGTAGTTAAATTCACCCAGGATCAGGGTAAATGGTTGAATCTTGATAGATTCAAAGAGGTCTTGATAGGCAGTTTAGGCATCTTGGGTCAGATTTGGGTGCCAGTAGCTAGCTATGATTTGTATAGGAGTGTTGTCAGTAGTTAACTGCACCTGGAGTGTCTCCTGTGCGTCATACAGTTTTACTAGCCTGGAGGTGTGTATGTCTTTAATATATATTGAAACTCCATCTCTTTTGGCTTGTACTACCCACAGTTTGGGGTCTGAATATATGATATGATAAGTAACCAGGTATGGCTGGGGTACTCTTCACAGCTTTGAACCAGGTTTCTGTGACTGAGCAGATGTCAGCATTTTCCATAGTTAAGACTGCTTGCGGTGAGTGCAGTTTCATGTTTTGACTCCTAGCATTTAGCAGCATGACCTTTAATTTGGGTTTTGTTGCAATTGTTTTGTTGGTAGTTTTAACCTCATCACTTTTCTGTCAGTATTCCCACCTGTATGGTTTAAATAAGGCCATATTCCCACCCTTTGCTGTCATTGGACCATTTCCAAAAATGCTGAGCAAAGCTGAGCAGTCCTCAAACCCATTAAGCTGAGTTCAGCAGTGCTTAGCAATGTGCAAATCCGCTTAACTGAGCTGAATACTGCTTAGAATGGGACTTCTTAGCAATGCTCAAACCAGCTAAGCAGAGCTGAGCACTGCTACGTATTGCTCAGACAGGTTGTGTTTAAGCATTGTTTAGCTTGGGTTAGCAGTGCTTAGCAAAACTGAGCTATGGGCAAACGTTTTCTTTAAAAAAGAAGTTGGAATTGAATATTAATTACTCATTACTGATACATTATTGTTAAGTGTATATATTTTACTTAAGCAATAACCCACAACATCGGAGTAATATATTAAGATTTACCAGCGGTTGTTGTGGTTTTATCATGAGGGTGAAGCCTGAGTGATTAAATAAAGGCAACTGTGCGTAAATCTTAATATGCCACAACCACGGGGTCAGTTATTGCTATTATACAGTGACATTATTTAAGAAAAAATATTTACTTTTGTTAAATAAATATCTTTGTATACCAATGCCATGGTGTCCTTCCATGTTTTTCCAGTATCCTGGGGCTTTTTCTGATGTACTGCGCATGCGTATGGGACTTGCGATCCCACACATACCCAGTACTTCAGTGTTTTGCAAAGGAAGCAATGCAGAAAAGAATGTCTCCATTTTATTTATATATATATATATATATATATATATATATATATATATATATATATATATACACACAACAAAAAATGTTGGACAGTTTAGGGGTAGGAGAGAGAGAGAATGGTGGAAATGCAAGGAAAATCAGGTATGTGTCTTTAGTTTTGAATAGCGTACCTGATTTTCTCAGTATTTTCTCCATCATGTCTCTCTGCTCTGCCTTGTCTGGAGTCCAGATTATGTTTTTTTTGTTAAAAACATAAATTAATAAAATTATAGTATATAGCAATGGAATAAGGTCAGGGCAACAGGACCTTTTCCCATTGATAAATGCTAGGATTTACAACAGGCATGCTGATTGGGCTGGACAATCAGTGTGTTCATTTTGGAATATCAGTGACCAATCGTTGTATAATTTACATGACTCCCCCCATGTACTTTCATTACATTACCCTGTGATGTGACTGCACTGTATGGGACACTTGTTTTTAAATGGGGGTTTTCACTTTATATCTCCATTGACATTGGGAATTTGGGCCAGTTACACAACCCTGGTTAACAAATATGAATTACTACATCATTAAATAAAATAAAAACTAATATAAAATTGCTTTCCCATGTAAAAGCTAAATGGCCTGTCTTTGTATTCGAAGCATGCAACTACTATATACCAAGCCATGACTCTAACCACTAAGATAACTCATCTGTGCCAATTTCAGCTATAAATTTGTATATAGCTTCTTGATAAGCTTAAGCCCTGCTGAGCAAGGTGCTGCCCCTTACACACTCGCTCAGCTTTGCTTAAACTTTCAGGAAAAATAAGAAAAAAAAAGTTAAACATTAATTTAAATTTAAACTGTTAACCTTCACATTATTCGATAACTACCTGAGGACACTTTCTTTCTTGTTATAGTGCTGTAAAGCACTTTTGCAATGTAGGGGGTGTTTTACAGATACTGTGACACACCCCCTACATGACATGACTTCACATTCCTAAACCTCCCAACTATACAGATTTTCACATGATGTCCAGATTTGTGACTCATATTCTTGGTCCGTTTGTCATGGGATTGTGTTTCCCTGGCAAATCAGTGACAAATCATTAAAGACTGCAGTTAAAAAATATTGATGGGCATTTGAGTTTCACACATCATACACTTCAGAAAATCCATGCTAATGCAAGACCTGTCATTCTGTCAACTTTCTAAGTTTGTAAGGGCAATATTTAAAAACAGTTCCCTATTGTGGGGCTTTTGTCCCACTATTGGCTTTTGTATGAAGTGTCCGAGAGCACTTTCTTTATTGTAAAGTGACATATGGCACTTTCACATTGCAGGGGGTGTGTCACAGTACCTGTCACACACCCCCTGCATTGCATTCAGTTGCCATTCATAATTTGTGTCCGTGGACTCTGTTTTCTTTTGTAAAGTGGTTATGTCATGGTTAGTCACAGTTATGCAACTGTGCCATTCAACATCTCCTGTCATGGGCTGGAAGGATGCTGGATTCAATACTTGGCATTGCTCAGCAGCAGCTCATACTTTGTCAGCCTAACAGCTTAGAGATGCTGTGTTTTAGATTTCCATAATAGTGCAGATACCGAATGGGAACTACAACTGTAAGCTTGTGTCAGATTATTCTACCATCAGTGCAGCTGCTGCTACTGCCTGCATGCAGCCTGGAAACCACTAGCCAATAGTTCTAACAATGAACTGTAATATGCAATAGGTCTAAATATATCACAATGTAACTAGTACCCCTGCTGCATACTCCCCCTTTTCATGACCGAACAAAGTGAAATGATTCTAATAATCTGGAAGTCCTAAAGCTGGGGCTATAGCAAGAGCTTATTTTAACAAATTAAAAGCATTTTTCCTTTTCTTTTCAAGGCAGTAGCTCGGGTGTGTCTTGTTTAACCATGTCAGTTAAAGGTCTAGCAATTTCTGCATGATTTGGTATCCGCTGCCTACAGTATCCAGCCAAACCTAGAAAAACTTGCAGCTGCTTTTGTGTGACAGGACAAGGTACCTTTTTAACAGGTTCAACATGTGAAGGCAAGCGACATCTCTCCCCATTTAAAATTAAATGTCCTAAGTACTTTATTTTAGGGGACCATAACTGAAGTTTTTCTTTTGATACTTTGTCCCTTTTTTGATTATTCAGTCAACAGATATATGGTATCATTCTGACAATGTGCTAAAGTTTGTGAAGCTATAAGTAAATCATCTGCATACTGCACCAGTACAGATTTCCATGGGAACCAGATTTCTTTAAGATCCTGTTCTAAGATTTGTAAAAAGATTGAGGGACTGGCAGCAAACACTTGTGGCAGTTGCTGCAATGCATATTGAATTTCCCCATATGTAAAAGCAAATAATTACTGGCTATCTGGATGAACAGGAATAGAAAAAAAAACCTGACCATAAATCTACTACAGAAAAATAAGTAACGCGAGGTGGTATGCAACTTAATATAGTTGCAGAATTTGGCACCACAGGATATGAAGGGATAACAACTTGATTCACTGCTCTTAGGTCCTCACAAACCTATATGTGTCCCTGCCTGACTTTTTGACTGGAAGAACGGGAGTATTACAACTACATGACTTTACTATAATTCCTTGTTTCAGTAAAGATTCAATCACTGGTTTGATTCCTTGTTCTACTTCTGGTTTTAAAAGGATACTGTGCTATATGAGGGAATGGCTTTGCAGAATCTACACATATTTTCAAAGGTATAGGAGGTTTTAACAGACCTTCCTCTTTAGAATGTTTTGCCCACAGGATATCAAGAGAACCCACTGTAGCAGTTGATTGTCTGCTTCTGAACATGATTTTCCAATCTTTTCTTCTGAAATGCGGGGTACGGCAGTCACATCTTCAGATGCAGCTGGTACATCTAAATAAACACCATCTGCAGTGCAAAAGACAGTGCATCCTAATGTACAAAGCAAATCCCTACCCATTACAGTTTCTTGAGCTGAGGTGTTTAGTAAAAAGGCATGCTTATCTTCACTTGGTCCTAAAGAAATAGAAAAACAGTAGGAATGTTGGTAACACCTGTGATGTCCCTCCTCTGGGCCAGTGATCAGGGAATCTCAATCCTCACCATTGACACCGGTGGGGAATGTTCACTGAGAAAAAAAAATAAGACTCACACAGTATTTTCAGATGCAGCTCTCTGCATCAATTACAGTTTCCCTTAAGAGCACACAGGGAATGCACACTCCAGTCTGGGGGCTGGGCTTTCTCTCCAGACCTCAAATAAGACTCCCCATTGACATGGCTATAGTGTTGAGTTCTTAGACAGGTGTTCCAAGCCAAGACCTCGACCACTCTCTCTGTGACATCAGTGCTGTCTGTGTCCCTGTTTAAAGTAGCTGACAGACGCACTCTTTGAGATTTGATTTTCATACACACACACATGCACACACATCTGGGAAATGCTGGCACAACTTTCGCACTTTGCCGCCTCCACCCAGATTATAAGGTTGATACACTGCCACCAGAACACCCAAAGCCAGCTGCTCTACGGCTGTTACCAGGGTGCCTAAATACTCTCAGTAAAAATAATACTTATACAAATGGTAATGCTTGATCAAGCAGTAAGACTTTCAGGAACTTGGAGCCACAGTTCCACTGAATAAATGTGATTAATCTCACAGGTTAAATATTTTCTAAAAGACCAGCCACAATGAAAGGCAGATATATATATTTAATAATAAATAATAAAATAGAAAACATGACAATACTGAATATCTATTTACATTAAACACCAAAGTTTCAATTCACAGGAAATGTATAAAATAAACACACACAGATGGAAAGACTCTGACAGATACAGAAAACAATATTTAGCTAATCTCTCTATATTTTCCCTAACTTACTGAAGAATTACTGTTCCCTACTTACTTGTTAGAGCAAGGCAAGAAGGATTGGATTGCCTGATTTACCCATAATGATACAGAATGTAATTCTGTCTCTGTACTTTTCTCTTTTTTTATTTTTTAAACAAAATACACTTAGTCATGCATATTTATACATGCAAATTATCATTGGCACAAAATCAGTGACTGCAGGGCCCCTCCCTCCTATGCATTTGTGACTGAAACCCAATTCAGTCTGTAATCCTGGACCAACAGTAAAGACTGCATCCGAACTCTTTAATGCGAAAAACTTTATTCTCCGCTTTCGTCCGTAGACTTCCTCAGAATAAAATCAGTTACAAGAACTTTAATTTATATGAATTTTAACTAATAGAATTAATCAGCTAGTCAAATAAATTGTTAAAGTGACATAACTTTACTAAACCTACTTGAGTACTGATCTCTAAATCTAAAAAAAAAAAACCTTTAAATATATTTCATACTAAAAATATACCAAAAATGCTAAAAATGTGTATGTTAAGGCTGTCTGCACATGTATTTCCTGGGCTTATTGAAACTATTAATATTAAATGTTTTAACATTAAATATTTCTTAAAAGATATAAGAACATTTAAAACAAACAGAATTTCCACATGGCATTCTTTTAATATAATAGTTTTTAACATATTTTAATATGGTTTTTATATACTTATACACATAATTTTTAGCATTTTTAGTGTATTTATAGTATGAACTGTATTTAAAGTTTTATTTTTTCTTATTTTTAGATTTAGAATTCAGTACTCAAGTAGGTTTTGAAAAGTGTCGAATTCAGTACTCAAGTAGGTTTAAAAAGTTGCCACATTAATAATTTATTTGAAATAATTTATTTGACTGCTTGTTTAATTGTTTAATTCAGTTATTCATTATTCATTATTAATTCATATGAATTAAAGTTCTTATTGTAACTGATGTTATTCTGAGGAAGTCTACAAACGAAAGTAGAGAATAAAGCTTTTCACGCTAAAGAGTTCTGGTGCTGCCGTTACTGTCGGTCTAGGCATGAGACGGTGGTTTTATTTTGTTGTTGGAGTCTATATGTCAATGTCATCTTGGTGTGATTTTATGAAAACAGGGTCCACCACATGAGGGTACTCACCAAGACTTGAGGATGGCTTCAGTGCCAGCAGTATTACTTTCCTTTTCTTGTTGATTTCATGATCTCTCCATTTAGAACCCCCTTCTGACCAGTGTGGGATTTGAGATAAACTTTCAGATATCCTTCTTAACTCTGTTACACAGAATTGTCTTTCTAAGATGTCTTATAGAGACCAGTCAGCAAAAACCCCTTCTGACTTAGGGGAATATGAGTTTTTATCTGGGAACCTTTCTGAGTTTCTCAGCTAGAGGCATACTCAGGATTCTGGGGTTCATGACATTTATGATTCTCATGATTCCTCTCCCTAGGTTACATGTGGGAAAGATTCAGTGGTATCTAAGAAATGCATAGACCTAACACTTGCATCCTTTAGATTTTCAGATACCAGTCTTGGGCTTTGTAAAAAAAGAACTGCACTGGTAGACATTACAAATACAAGCAAATCAGGTCTCCCCTTTTCTCCTCAGACTCCAAGTCAGTCTGTGACTGCAAACATCACAAATCTTTCTTGGAGAGCAATTTCCGTTGGGTGAAGGTGCAGTGCCTGTTAGACTCTTCAGATAGACAAATCTGTGATTCACGTCATAAAATCTCTTCATCTGTGATTCCAAGGACCTCTACAGGTGATTAAAGACAACACCACAGTTATGTGATACATCAACAAGCAAGGGGGCACAGAGTTGTACCATCTATGCAGGCTGACTCTGATCACTTGGAAGTTAGCTCTTCAGCACTTTTTAAACTTCCAATCATCTTACATTTTGTTATAGCAAAACGTTGTGGCAGACAAACCCTCATAAATGGAAACTGAACTAGAGGGTCTTCCATGAATTGCTGTAGTTGTAGTGAACTCCTCATGTAGATCTGTTTGCCCCCTTTCAAAACAGACAGCTAGGCAGATTCTGTTCCAGTACTCTGTGCTAACAAGCCTGGAGAACATTTTTTTTAAATCTATTGTAAAGAAAAAGGCGTACTTGCTGTAGAGTGAAACACACTTTATTCCAATAAAAGGTGAGCGCTTTCGAGGTTACACTCTTCTTCAGACCTTAATAAAAATTAAAAATACATTCACAGTTTAAGTATATAAAGCAGCCAATAAAAACTTGCAATAAAAAATTAGTGGGGCAAGCCCCTTTTCCTTAAAATAGGCTTTAAAGGAACAGCGCTGTTCAAACCAAGTGGAGCATAAGCCTTGAAGTCAACTATCCACCTTAACTCTATACATTCAGTCTCATTACAAATGTCTCCTTTCTAAGGCTTTCATTAATTTTTGTAATACTAAAAAATTAAAGGTGTGCTGAGCACCACAGTCAGATACATGCTTAGCTAGTGCATTTGTAGATTTATTGTTGCATTCATCATTTAAGTGCTCCATAACCCTCTCTTTCAACATACGGTTAGTTTTACCTATGTAGAATGCACTGCATAGGTTGCACTTAGCTAAATACATAATATTTGGTGCAACAATCAACATAAAAATGAAATTCTATAGGTGTTAAATGCAGCAGAATCAGATTTTATTGGGTGCTTTATATATTTAAACTGTGAATGTATTTTTTGCTTTTATTAAGGTTTGAAGAAGACGGTAACCTCAAAAGCACTCACCTTTTATTGGAATAAAGTGTGTTTCACTCTACAGCAAGTATGCCTTTTTCTTTACAATATATTCGTGTTTTAGGTTTATTGGTTCCATCACTTTCTTACTTTTTGATTTTTTTAAATCTTTTGGACAGGAATCTTCCTTTATGCTTTTTCACCTCTTCCACTGATATCCAGGTTAATTCTGAAAGTTCAGAAGGGCTCACCAAAAGTATCGTGGTGAACTCCTTTTAGCCCAGATAATTATCGTCTCTCCCTTCTTATGTAATTGGCCAAGGGCATTTACCACAAGCTTCCTTCATAAACTGGACTACTCTCACAAGACTGGGGTGTTTGAAACACTCCAATCTGAGGCACCTTCAATTAATTAACAGCAGTGAGAGTTCTGAGATTGTTTCTGTTGGTGTTAAATTTATAATAACTGACAAGTTAGGTTGTGTGTATTTATAGGCCCCCATTTTTTTTCATGTGAGAACAGGGAGTTTAGTAAAATTATTCTTGATAACTTTGAGAAGGTTTATGAGTTTATGCCTTGGGAGTTTAATGTTCCAAATATATTGCGGAATAAAATAAATAATCGACCTAGTGTTATTAATGAAATTCTGGATTTTAGTTTTGTACATGGGTATACACAGATTGTTGATGGACCAACTGGGTAAATGATTTGTTGGATATTGTATGGACTAATTTAGTGAAAAAGTTTATAAACTGTATTGAACCAGGGTTAGTAGGTCCTGCCTTTTCTAAGTGATAAATCACATGTAGGAAATGAAATGGAAGTTATAAAAGGGCATTTTATAGAATGATTATTCAAAATAAATGAGGAAACAGATAAGTGGGTTTGGAAGGAAGACATTTAATGTTGATATTGTTACTGGATGCAGGAAATTGTATGCATTTTTAAGTTACTTAATGGATGAATTTGGCCTTCAAAACTCCTTGGTGGACTTATGAATTAGAAATGGTTAGTAGAAGTAGGAAACTGTTTTAGTGGAAGTTTAGAAAAACTCCTAATAGGAATAATGAAGGAAGGTACAAGAAGATTAGTGTAAATTTTAAGAGAAAATTAGGAAAGGCCCACCGAATGTATATTACCTCCTTGAAATGACTCCTTACCAAATACCAATCTATCGACACCTATACAACAGAACCCAAATCAGTGAATATCAAAAGTTTCCCCAGGGCAAGGAAACACTTGGCCCCTAGCGCACTGGAACAGACACCGCACTAAATCAAACCCACCCAATGGGAAGCCTTCACTCCACCACACCCACCAATATGGGGGGCCTGTGCCCCCCCTTGCTATATATACCAGCTCTGAGATCGCACTATTGGGGAAAAGGGAAGAGTTGTGGTGTTGGCTGAGTGCTTCCTTACCCTGGGAAAATTTTTGCGGTTCTCGGAAATTAATTTCTTTGTATAGGTGTCGATGGACTGGTATTCTCTGAAGATGCATTTTGATAAGTAATATCGACCCAAGCCCAACAAGAGATTGAGAAAAGGTTAGCTTGCCATACATTGGATGTTAAAAAATCTTTTTATAGATATTTAAATGCATATAAGGGAAACTTATTGATTTATAATATAATATGGAATAATAATTTGGTAACAGATTTAAGTGCTTTAGCTAATATTTTTGTGAATTTTTTTGTCACAACTCATGATGGACCAATGATCGAAGAACATCTATCTCTTAATTGTAATGACCAGTGCCTAATATTTTTGAGAATGGATGTTAGGAAGTGTTTAAACTCTTTTGCTGCTGGTTCTGATGGAATAAATGGGTACTATTCCCTTATTCCCCAGTTCCTAGTTTATTATATCTATTCCAATGGTCTTTGGAAATGGGCTTTTTTCTAGATTTATGGTAGGAGGCAATAGTTGTCCCAGTGCCAAAAGGTGGAGATTTGTCTTTTGTTAATAACTTTAGACCAATAAGTTTAACTTTCTTGTTGGGAAAATGTTTCAAGGAGTAAAAGCTAAATATATAGTGGAATCATTGATAAATAAGATTAAGATAGGCATCTTTCATCATGGATTTACTTTAGGAAGATCCTGTCAGCCGAATTTATCTTTTTATCAACCATTGTGGGAGTCCTTGGATGAAGGGTTACTTGTTCACACCATTTATTTGGATATGACGAGAGCATTTCATACAATCCCTCAACATAAGATAATTTCTTTAATGGTGGATTTACATCTAAACTATTATATAATTATGTGGGTGAAGAATTGGTTAATAGAGTGAGAATTAAAGACATTTTCTGTAATAGAAAATCTGTTTCTTCTGGGGTGCCCCAGGGATCAGTTTTCAGTCCCATTTTATTTGGGATATTTATGGCATCATTTCTGATTCATAATGATTTATGGATTGGTAAATATAATATAAACATTGTTCTGATTGTTACAAAAATGAAGATCATAATAGATTGCAAAGATATTTAGATGCTTTATTTATTTAGCTTATTACTAAAGAAATGGAATTTAATCTGAAAAAGATTTGTATTATTCATTTTGGAAAGGATAATGTATGTTATCCATATGCTTTGAATAACTGATTAAAACTGTGGATAACACTAAAGAGACTCTTATTGACTCAAAATTTAATTTGGGTTACAATTCACTGAGACAATTAGAATAACTTATTTTGAACTGTGCAAACTGATGTGATCCTAAGCAGGGATAAGAATGTTCTGTTGCCATTTTAAGAGCATAATAAAACCTATATTTGAATATGGTGGTTCTGCGTGTGTGTCTGTGTGTGTGTGTGTGTGTGTGTGTGTGTGTGTGTGTGTGTGTGTGTGTGTGTGTGTGTGTGTGTGTGTGTGTGTGTGTGTGTGTGTGTGTATACACACACACATACACAAATATATATATATATATATATATATATATAAAACACACATATATGTATATATATATATATATATGTATATATATATATATCTATATATATATAGTTTACCACCGTTTAATCAAATACACTGCAGTCAAACCCACCAATGCTCGAGTCAAAATCTCGAAGTTTTGCATGTCGAATGGCCAAAATGTCACAAAGAACACCAAATGCGACATTTTCGACCACTCTATATCCAAAACGAGTGCTAACATGGATCCAAAAGGGGGAGCGGGATTGCCATTTGATGCATTTGCGTTCGGTATTTTCCAGATTTGCTGCACTGCATTCGATACACAGACGGTCGACATTGTGCCCGTCGGCTAAACGGTGGTTTAAGGGATGTCAGTTATCAAAGTTAGTTGAAGTTATTACCCTTGTTTTCAATTAACTATGGATTATTTAGGGAGGATTTACTCACAATTTGCAAAAAAATTAGTTCAGAAAGTTATGGTGTTAGTGTGGGTGTTGCTAAAGTATAGCATTCTATGGATATGAAGAATAATAAACTTTTGGTTAATATTGGAAATTGCAATTCAGTTTGAAACAAAATATTTTTCATTTTAGGGCTGGTGATTGGTGGAATTCACTTCCTCCAAAAATCAGGAGTATGAAGTCTATACCTCAGTTTAAGAAAAGTTTGCATAAATTAGAGGGTGATGGATCTTTTGATCCTAGATTGTTGGGAGGCAAATTCTTAGAAGGCCTTAATAGGAAATTCATCCCTGGTTTGGCACCTATGCCTCTGATGCAGACAGGTAATCTGTAAATGGTTCATCTACCAGGCCCATTCTTAAACTTATCCAGGGTATCAGAACTCGTTAGAGATTTGAGATGCATGGCTAGGCTTAAAAAGGCCCTTGTGGTCATTAGCCGAGTAAACACGTATGAACCTATGAATATGAATCATGTAACAGTGTAACTGCTTGAATAATTCAATTCTATTACCTTTTAGGCACATCCTTTTAAAGGGCATGCATCAGGTACTAAAAGAATCAAGAAAACATGCTACTAGCAAATCTGTTATTGACAAGTGTAAAAGATTTTCTAGTTTTTGCTTAGCCAATAACCAGGGCCCTATCAGGGATTATTTACTGCTGGTGCTCAAATATTTGTGTGAGTTACTAGTCTTTTGTGCTAATCTATGAAAGTACATCTTGTGGCCATTTCAGCATGTCTGCCCATGGATCCTCCACTTCTCTGAATGTTTTTAGTAAAACAGTTTCTGAAAGGAATGTTGCATCTGAGACCACCACACAAACAGGTTGCTCCTTCCTGGGATATTAACTTTGTCCTGGAAAAGTTAACCACATCTGCATTTGAACTTGCACATCAGGCAGATTTAAGGTTCATTACATAGAAATTTGTTATTCTCATTGTTCTAACATCTGCAAGAAGAATATCTGAGTTATACGCTCTCATGGTGGGTGAACCTTATCTGGTTTTCAGTAGGGATAGTGTATCGTTAAGGTTCAAATACCTCATTGATGCCCAGGGTGGTTTCAACATTTACTTTGAATCAGACCATAATTCCAGTATGGTATCCTGATCCTCAGAACGAGTGAGAAAGGATTCTACATACTTTGGGCATGCATAGGCAGCTCAGGTACTGTCTTGACAGAACCAAGGTTTTAGAAAAGTTAATCAGCTATTTAAGTTCATAGGTGAATATTAAGCTAACTGCCCTGAAGGGCCATTTTAAGCCAAGTCATTAACCCTAGGTCAGAATCAAACCTAGCATCTTCTGTATTTTAGGTGAAGACCTTAACCATTATGCAAAACCCACCAATAAATACTAATAACAGGTAGATAGGCTACAACTTACTAGTAGAAGTTAACTCATAGGTACATACTAGTCTAGCTGCCACTGTGAACCATTGTAAGCCTTACCAACTCCACTCAAAGGTAACAATCAAATCATCTACCTTATGTCAGGGAGGCAAATACCTTAACCATTATGCCAACCCCCAAGACTTTCTTATGCTGGCATTAATAATGAACAACCCATATCAAAAGATACTATTTCCAGATGGTTGTCCTCAGCTATTGCCTTTGGTATACCCACCACAGCAAATCAGTTCCAGGCAGTATCAAGGCACACTTTCTGATGGCCTTGTCTTCTTGATGGCATGTTGGAGACAGATGGACTCTATGAGCATTTTAGAGGCAGTTACATGGTCTTCTTTACTTTACAAAGCATTATAAACTGGATACTTTTTTTAGATCCAGGAATGGCTTTGCTAGGACAATTCTCCAGGGGCTCCTGGATTAGTATCGTCCCCCACCCCTCCTGCCAGGTTAGATAGGCTTTGGGAAACTAGTCATATGACACTGAGGCAGTGTGAATGTTGAACATAGTACAGATGGGTAAGTCCTACTTACCTGTTTTAGTAGATATGCCTCAGTGGCAGCAGCTACCCTCTCACCATCCCCATTATTTTATGTGTAGTTCAGTGGTATACAACCTTGTTGTGCTGCTGGTAGAATTTGTTTATTTGTGTTAATGTCTTTTTGCTGCAAATTGGTTGGTTTCACAGAATTTTTGCTTCTAGTCCGTCTTGGTTTTTGAACATTTAGCTTCCTGTGACAGGGGTTAAGCTTCCACTGATTGGAGAGCCTTAACTGATCCCCTATCATAGGGGAGTTAGAGGTGAGAACTCTGAGCTCTGGAAAGCTGCTCATGTGGGTTTTTGCAGGCACAGAACCCATATGCCAGTGAAGCAGTGTGAAATTTGAACATCTGCTGTCACGGGTAAGTAGGAATTACGCAACTCCTTGTGTTTTGCATCACATTGTTTTTGGGCACTTCAATGCAGAATTTGTTGTGGCATTTGTCCTGAAGTATTGGCTGGGGTTGGAGACTGTAGAAGCAAATGAAAGTTTTGATGTCAGGGCTGGTTAATCTGTCATTAATCTATACCACAATGCTCTGACCATTTCAGTGATTTTAATTATGTTATTTCATCAACAACTAAGAAGTTTTTAGCAAAAGCCTTTATTAACCTTTCTGTCATTTGAGGCAGGGTAAATGATAGCAACATGCAGCTACATTTTCATTGTCCACAAAAGAAATGTATAAAGTAATGTGCATATGAGGTCTGGCAGTTAAAGCAGAGTACTAAGACTATGCACTGTTAATGGCCGCATCATTTAGTCCTTGGCATGAGTCTCCATTTGCCTGCCATGTGCCTCAGAGCAAATCATCAGACAGTGCTCCCAGAATGAGTCTAAAATAGGTCTGTTAAGGATTTAATCTGTTAAGGACAACTTCCTGTAGTTCTGGGTTTTATTCCCTCAGTCTCCATTTGCTTACTGTATGAATCTGACTAAGTCACCAGACAGTGCTTCCAGACAGAATCTGAAAAAGGGATATGTGTTTCATTCATTAGCTCTAACCTGGCTAACAAGTGCATGCAAAAAATAAATAAATGATAGTCCAGTAAAGGGTTACGATTCACCATATCAAATGTTGTGAAGGGATAACAAGTCAGTGAAACCGACTGCTGTCTGGCTTTGACTGTGCAGTTTGGAGTAATACTATGGTGCTGGACAGGGCTGCAGAATCAAAATAAACCTGATATCCAAAGCTGCTCCTAGTTACTGTTTATTACATATAGTTGTTGTGAATGTGATATAACTCAGAAAAGTCCAAGATACCAGCACACTAGGTATCAAGTTAAAAAAAAACATATAAGAATATCCTTGCTGTTTTTTTAGAAAGGTCTGATAATACCAGCTTACTCACACTTAAAGAAGAAATGTTGAGACCCATGTTGCAGATGGAAAGGGTCCACGATACATCTGATAATCAGATATAAGAATGTATCATGTATTTGCTCTTATTGTAGTGACCTGCATTGCTGCTGAACCATAAAAAGGTCAGAAATACATCAAATAATGTAAAAAATGGTAATATTTAATGCATGTACCCTTGCTGTTATGACCCAAGTTCAGTTCAAAAAAATATGCAAGACTAACTCATTCACCCTTATTTTAGGGTTCAAAACCTATATTTTTATACAAGAAGCAGTTTGTTAATAGCCCAGAGCTGTAAGTGCTAAACAACTCCAGTTAACTTGAAACACATTTTCTGAACAACAGCTATAAAGCTCTAATAAATGTAATTACTGACTGACTTTTATCCTCAGTGATTTATCAGAAAATGAAGAATTTAAGAAAGGTCTGGCAGTTACTGTGGTGGGTTAAGACTCTAAGCTCTTAATGAGCTTCTGCCTGTAATCAAGGGTCGGGATTTGATTCTACCGAGCTCCATTTGCGTACTGTGTGACTTTGAGCAAGTCACTTTACCATACATGTTCCTGGGATTTGGTGGGTAAAAATATATATTTTCTGAGCAATAACTATGATGGTGTAATGATTGATAATACTAACTAATTGCAATCTCCTTTTACCTTACCTGAATTTTCTGGAGTACAGTAAGCGTCAGGGCTGGGCTGTTTCCTGTACTCTACTGGACGCAGGGCAAAGCAGTGATCACCAGGGCTTGGCTGATTTCTGCAGTCCACTGGAGGCAGTAACAGTAATCGTCCTGGATGGAAAGGCACACACACGCACACACACACCTGCAAAACATACCCCCCCCCCCCCCCCCGATTGTAAAATTCACATGGTACTCTTAATTTCTCATCTGCTGGTGCTACTGCTTCAGAATCAATAATTAAATCTGTCCTGCTAAATTGATCCTGCTTCTGCTCAAAAATGGTCCTGTGAGTCAAATCTCCAACTCAGTTCAGGGAGTGCAGGAGTGCTTCCAGGCTGTGCATTCTGATGCTGGAGAAATCTTGGAATTTTGTGTGCTCCTGCTAAAACAATCCTGCTGCTCTAAATTCTCCTGCTAAAACAATTCAAATCTCATGCTCAATTCGGAGAGTGCAGGTATGCTTCCGGGGTGGGCTAACACTGGAAGAAAACCTTTAATCACTCTTTCTTTGAGTTGCAGAACTGAAGGTAGTGGTGCATTTTTGTTTCTTATTTTTATGGACAGGCATGGCACCTCAAACAACACTGGGCCCTAGGCAGCTGCTTAGGTCGCTTTGTGCTAGTTCTAGCCCTGATGAGCTAGGCTGTGGCTGAAAAGGATCCAAGACACCCCAGGTAAAAAATAAAATCAATCTAATGTAATGCATGTGCCAGTGCTGCTGTCATTCAGAAGGGTCTGAGAGACCAGCTGTCAAACAACCTTAAAGAAAGAAATTAAGCAACTACCTCTGTGCATTAAATTTACACTTAGTGCATACACACAGCAATTAAAAAAGCAATGAAACATGACGTTTGTACACATGCCATTGTGATTCAAAGGGGTCTAAAAGGCAGTTAACCCTTAAAAAAGGAATTAAGCAAATATTTATACACACTACATTTACTCTTACTGTTGTTCATAGGAAATTACTAAGCTAATGACTCAAGAGTCCTTGCAAGCTTGGCCATAAATACCCAGATTTTCCCTGATTTTCAATACCAAAGTACTAGAGAATGGCTTAGTTTTGTGCCTAGGCCCTTTAGTATTTTACAGACTGCCCCGTCTATAAAGGACATGGATGCCACTCCAGTAGGGTTACCACCTGTCCCATTTTGCGAAGGACAGTCCCTCTTAGGGCAGTTGTGTCCTGCAAAAATATTGTAAGAATGGCAACTGTCCTGAAATATTAGGGCAAAATTATTTTATATATTTTATGTAATATTTGCATAAAACAGTTATTCTGTATCTGAAACACCTAAATGTTATAAGAAACAGAATAAGCAACTAAAATGCTACAAGAATAAGCTTTTATTTAGGCAAAAAAGTGAAGTTCTGTCCCTTGTACTGGCCGTGGGTATGTTTTGGCCTGCAAAATCTGATGTTTGTACTACAATTGCCCCACTTTGACCATCTGAAAAGGTGGCAACCCTACACTCCAGGAGTGAATTTTCGATTCCCCATCGATTGTTCCAAATTGTGTTTGGAGAGGGTCAGGAAAGGACTCTGTTTTATGTGAATTGGAAGCCTGTTCCAGAGAAGGGGTAATCTTTGAAATACATCTGTCTCTCCAGCATGTTTTGTTCATGTCACAAACCAAGTTCAGATTGGGTGGACCCCATGCACTTTGTCTCGTGAATGTGTAACAGTTCCATCAGGCCTGGATGAGTAAAAGGATAGGGATTTTAGTCTATCCACATATGGCATGTTGTTTACACACTGTATTTTTTTTTTTTTTGTAAGAAACCTCTGAGGCTGCTCTAGCTGTTGCAAGTGCCTGATCAAGTACGTGCCAAAGGTGCATTGTAATTGATTACTGGTCTGATTAGGGCCAAGTACAGTGGGACTACTATAGTTTCCTTGGATCTAGATGTCATGCCTTTACTTATAAGCTGTGCCACATAAAAGGAGTTCCTCATCATTGTGGATACATGGCTATCAAAGTTCAGGCTAATATCTATTTGTGTACCTAGATGTCTCACATTTGAGTCCAGTGTTAGGGGTATGATATTAATGTTGTAATTTGCATAGATATCTGACTTCTCAAAGGGAATGGTTATTCCTTTTTTTTTTTGCATTTACTTTTAGACCATGGGTCTGGTACCAATCATTTGTCTAAGTCAGACTCTTCTAAAGGATATCTATATCCTTGGGTAATTCAAAGTGCCCCCAACATGCAGTCATTAGCAGACTGAGTCAACCAAAGGGCTTTTACATTAGCCCTGACTTCAGAGAATTATATTCTGAGTAGGAGAAGTCCTAGCACTTAACCCTGTGGCACACCACTAGTTACTGGTGTCTAGTTGCATCTGGATTCTCCCATTCTAACAACATGTGCCTGTGTGTGAGTAATTTTGCTATTCATCTGATGATGTAGGAATTTATGTCCAGTTCTGTGAGTTTATCTGTAAAATCCAAGGAGGGAATTGTGTCAAAGGCGTTAGTCAGGTCGAGGTAGGCAGTATGCACTGTTTTACCCTCATCCATGGTCTTAGTGACTTTCTCAAAGAAGTCCACCAGATTAATCAGGCATGACCTGCCCTTGACAAAGCCGAACTGGGTTGGTCCAGTGTTTGGAGGTTTCCTATGTTGTTATTTATCAGGTCCATGATTATTCTTTCCATGGCCTTGCATATAAGACTAGTTAAACTTATTGGGGTGTAATCTCCTGGGTCTGCTGATGGTCCCCCTTTATGCAGAAGGATGAATGTAGCTTTCCACCACTCCACAGAGACACAGCCAGTCTGATGGCTGTGGTAAAATAGAGATCCTATTGGGCCTGATATCTCCTGTTTCAATTTATTTAAGAGGCATCCTGGGATATTACCAAGACCCATCAAAGTCATGTTTTTTGTTTTGGAGATCCCAGTGGTGACCTGTTCTTTGGTGATAACTGATAAATAAATGGAGGAGGGTATCTCCTGGGGAGTAACTGGAGAGGAAATTTGAGCTGAATTTATTGACCAGCATATTTGCTATGATGCCATCTACAACTAATTCCACACATTGTTGGCCTTATGAATGCAGACATAACTGAAAAATCCCTTATGGTTGTCCTTAACTTGGGAGGCTGTTTTTGCCTCAAAATTTGCTTTTGAAGACTTGAGTAGTCCCATCATTTGCATGTTTAGACTAATGAGGGAGTTGTTCTGTTGTGCACAATCTCTCTTACTTCAAGACAGCATTTTCTTTCTCCCAGAGACCAACAAATGTAACTCACTGAGCACCAAAACACAGTAAAGAGGACCAACTAACACTTTTTAGCCTGTTATAGGACACCCCTTATGTTCCTTGAAAATCATGTAAGGTTCCTTAATTTACTTGATGAAGTCCCTTTAAACATGATTTCCATTAAATTGGGAGACTTTTACTACCCCTTAATAAACTGGAGTAGGATATGCCCTAAAGTTCTTGTATTTAATAAACAAAAATTCCCTGTACCACACTGTTAATCCAGTGATTTCATCATGTACTATACCCCTAGTATCTTCTATCTTACTTAAGTTGGATCATAAACTAGTGACTTTCACTGTCAAAATACATAAACAGTAGCATAGCTAGGGTGGGTGAATGGGGCAATTACCCCGGACACTGTCTTATCTGGGGTGGAATTTGCAAATGTAAAATTTAAAAAAAAATGCTATACTTTTAATAACATTTTTTTTAGTTACCTTTAATGAAAACAGCAACAAATACATCTTAAATGGACATCAGTGATGCTTCTGTGTACCTCCTGCCCCCACTTCCTTCATCTTGCTTGAGCACTACCCCAAAAAGAATGGTGACTGGCTGAGCAGGTCAACGGGGTGGTGCCACAGTGCAAGAAAGACAGTGTCTTGGGCTGTAACATTGGAACCCACGGCAAGCTGAGAGATTCAGTGTTTTTGAAATCTAAATTGCTCACTGTGTGATCATTTAGTGTGTGGGCAGAGAGACTACGACATTAAAAACAAGAAGTATTTTAAGTAAAGTAGGGTTACTTACTAGTATGCTTGTTGTGCGTAAATGGGGGAACTAATGAAGGGATCATTGGGGGTAATGCTTAATTTTTCTGTCATTTGAGTGCTTGTACAAATACGGAGAAACTGCTGAAGGGGTCGTTGGGGGGACATTCATTCTGGTGCTTGTGCATGGTTGGACAGACTACTCAAGGGGTTGTAGGGAGAAACATTTTATTCTGTTGCTTATGTATTCTTGGACAGACTACTGAAGGGGTCATTGGGGGAATTGACTCATTCTGGTGCTTGTACATACTTGGACAGACTGCTTGAAGGGGTTGTTGTGGGAATTGATTCATTCTGGTGCTTGTGCATACTTGGACAGACTACTGAAGGATTAGTTTGGGGAACTGATTCATTCTGTTGCTTGTGCATGCTTGGACAGACTGCTGAAGGGGTTGTTGGGAGACATTTTTCATTTTAATGCTTGTACATACATGGACATACTGAGGAAGGGATCTTTGGTGGGAAATGATTCATTCTGGTGCATGTGCATATATGGAGAGACTGCTGAAGGTATCTTTTTGGAGGAAATGATTAATTTTGGTCTCACTTGAGTGTTTGTACATTTATGGACAAACTGCTGATGGAGTTGTTGGGGGAAAAGCTTCTTTCTGGTTCTTGTGCATACGTGGACAAACCACTGAAGGGATTGTCATGAGGGGGTGATGATTCATTCTTCTGCTTGTTCGTACTTGGACAAACTGCTGAAGGGGTCTTTTGGGGGAAATGTTTCATTTTTGTGCTTGTGCATACATGAACAAACTGCTAAAGGTATCTTTGGGGACAAATGATTCATGTTGGTGAAGTTTGAGTGCTTGTTCATGCATAGATAGACTGCTGAAAGGATAGTTGGGGGAAATATTTTATTTTGATGTCAGTGAAATGCTTTAGCATACATGGTCAAACTACTGAATGGATCACCAGGACATTTAGAGAAAGAAAGCAAACAGCATAGCTACACTGATAGGCAGCAATGCATTAAAGCCAAGCATAATTTTAAAGTATATTCTTCTAGATTTGAAAGCAAGGATGTAGTAAATGCTTCCAGTATGACTCACTGAAAATTAAATCCCTAATGATCAGGCTGACTGAAAAGTAATTGTTTTTTTTTGGTGGGGGGTTGCAGACTCCCCTGCTTCCCCTTTGATGGGGTGAGCCACCTGTACCCCCCATATTTATATTACTACTCTTGGTCATTGAAAAAAAAAAGTAACATCTATCTCTGTTTCCGGTGAAAGCAGTGTCAGTGGGGCATGTGAAGATTGGGGAGAGATGGGCAAAGGCTGCCAGCCTAGTCAAATAGAATTTGATACATAATTCTGGCATTTGTAAATAAATGTAAAATACAGGCATGTTTTCTTGAGTGTAAAAGAATATTGTGAAATGTGGAACTGCAAAATATGTGACAACATTGCATTCTACTGGCCCAGTGAAGCATGTTGTGACCCTTTCATGTTAGAATTTGGCTCCAGTGTGTCTGGATGAAGGTTTCATGCCCATTGTTTTAAGCTAAAGTTTATAACCAGAATGTAGCTGTGGAATGTGCTTTATTGCTCTGGTTACTGTTAGACTATACATGTGAAATTACTTATATTGTTGTAAGTTTCTGTGCAGGTGTTAGATTGCTAAATAATGCAGTTTGTGGCGTGAGAACTCAGACCAGGTGTTAAGATGATGTAATATGAATACTGGGAAAACCTAAGTGTCAATAATTATGTAATTTGGGAGGGCCTTAGAGACATGTTTGTTAGCAATGTTTAAATATTATTTCTCACAAGAGACTGGGAGCATTTTGATCTTGGATATCTAACTCAGCACTCTGCCTAAGCTCACATGTAAGTTTCTAGCACTGTGATTTATTGTAGGATTAGTTAAAGCTAGTAAAGATTAATTAGGTATTTTTCTTTGAAATCAGACCTGTCCTACTGTATTATTTTAAGTTTCTGTGTGATCTCTGAACTCGTAGATATCTCTGTGGTATAGTAGTTTTCTCTTGTGTTTTAATTATTTATTATTAAATATTTTTAAAACCTTCTACCTGTGGCTGGTTTATGTAGAGATACATTATGCTTTAGAGTACATTATGCAATTATAGAGTTTACTGTCTAAACCCTTCCAATAAGCCTAACTGAATAATCACATTAACATTGGATAATAATTTATTTATTTTATTTATTTTACATTTGTTGACCGGGATAGTCCGACTGGATGCATGTCCATTTTCAGTGGAGGCCCGAGTAGAAAAGCTCCAAGGGTGAGCAGATAGAGCATTACATAATATCCGCCAGCTGGCTCCTTGTCATGGCCTTTTAGTAGCTGATATTATTAGCTGGGTGGTGGCAGGGATTGCTACCATATGGTCTGGGTAAAGGGGCACAGCTGGATAATCTGTGTCAGCCTTTCCCAGGAGTGTCTGTGAAGTAGTATAAATACGTATCTCAGAGTGTGTGTTTGGTGTGTCACCTACTTGGCAGGGATACAAAGCACTGGTTGGACAGAGGTTGGACAGAGAGGGTACTGGAGGTTTTAGTTTGCCCAGCTAGGCTGAGATCTGGACCCTATAGCTGTGCCAGTGAGGAGTCTTATTGGTGACCTGGTGAGCAAGGGAGTGACCAACCCCAGACTGACTGTGATCTCTGTGTGCACTTAAGGGAAATTGTACTTTACTGTGTGTATTAGTTATCCTTTCCTGTCATCTATGAGATGACCTCCCTGGTGTTAGTGATGAGGATTGAGGCTCCTTGATTGCTGGGCCAGAGCACAGTCATTACAGGGCATACCACTCCACCTGAGTTAAAAAAAATCTGGAAAAAGCCTAGAATAATAGGATCAAAGACCCAAAAATAGGGGCAGATTAAAAATATTGCTCTTATAAAGAGTACACTTAGATAGTTGATAGAATAACAGGGTTTGTATTAGTATGTATTTTTTTTCAAAATATTTTATTAAGTTTTCCAAGAAAAGTAAAAGGCAACAAATGACAGTATTCTCATTCTAAGTCAAATTATTAACAAACAGGGTAAAAACTATTTACAGTATTGTCAAAGGAAAAACAACTTCAAAAAGATCAACACACGGCAGGTTCAGGTTAAGGCACTTTAATCTTGCAGCAAGGAGACAAAAACGTGCTAATACAGAGTTTGTCTAACTAGAATCAGGAAGTGAAGCCATTCTTATACATTTCTTATAAGACATTGCCTACTAAGCTGACGTAATAAATCACAAGTTCTTACAATATTATTTCTTAGCAGCTGTTTATCCATGATTTTCTGCTGGCATATCAAGTTTATAAAAAAAAATTCCTAAGAAAAACAATGTGGCCTTGGAGACCACCGGTTAGATAAAACGTCTCACTATATGATGTTACTATTCAAGGTACTATGGCTAATTTGAGCACAAAGCAAGCACAGATTAAAGTTCATTTCTTCATGCAGTCTTTGTTTAACTGTATCTATCTTTTCTGCAGCTGTGCATGGTCTCATAACATGAACAGAGCTGATTGTTCAAGTTCAATAACATCATAGAAAACAGTATTGTTCTATTCATTATTTTCCTGACCTATCAGATAATCACCTGATTCTCAGTAAATTTCCAAAAGGCATAAACATGAATTTTGCTGTGCTAGGAAATACTAGGTCAGAGAGCATCTTGCAGTTTCAGAAAGCATCTTGTAGTTTCATACAAAACTAAGCTGTACATAAAATAGAATGAAATGTGTTAACCCTTTTAGCTTCTAAGCACTAAACATATACATTAATACATATTTTTCTAACATTTCCCCCCTGTTAATACTTTTTATTCTATTTTCAAAAGCATCAACAGTTTGCTTCTTCTCCTAACCTCTTCTGTTCAGAATTTGCAGTTAAGAGAGTCGTTCAGTTTAAATTTATGAAAGTGTTTCATTTTTCAACAGTTCGTCAAATTCAGTACTTTGATACAAAGTCTCAGAAACTGACATGTCTATAAAATCTTTAATTAATCTTTTCATGCAGGGAATACTACAACAAACACACACTCCTAATAGGAGTAATCCCACACAAATGGCAATCAGGATGTTCATTAGGATGGTACCCCACCCCCCAAACAGATTCTGGAAAAAATCCATCAGTGGGTTTGGGCCTGGTTTGGTCATGGCCGACACTTGCTGAATTATCTCAAGGTGGTCGTTTATCTCATGCTGGTTGTCAGGAATATACGAACCTCACTCCTCTTTTATTAAAGTGCAAGTACCGCCTTTCGCCGCTAGGGTGAAGTCGAGAGCTATGCGGTTTTGAAGCACCACAGTTCTCATAGCGTTCAGTTCATCAGTTACTAATTCGAGAGCAGAAAAAGTTGCATTGCTCATTACTTTGAGAAGTTTGGACAGTTTTCTCAGCTCCCAAATCAATTTTACTGTGCCATATGCAGGGGCTATACCTGTCCACGATATAATAGTGTCACTCAAGTCCATGTGTGTCAGTTTATCTTTGTTTTTCACCGAGTTATGGTTTCTCCAACCTGCTTCGATTCGTCCCACTGGGTTCTCAGGTTTCTTGATTGGATTTCCAGGTTTCTTGGTGACCTCTCTGACATTTTGAATTCTTCCCTGAGGCAAAACTGCAGTGTGCCGTATGACCGGAACCAGGTAACCGAAAAAACAACTGCCGGACCAATTCTCAGGTAGCCATTTGTATGCCTTTTTCCCACACACAAAATAACAATCTTCTACTTTAGTATTAATATATACTTGCCCTGCATGAAACATTTTTCTATCAATGATAGTTAGCTGTTTAAAAAGAACAGGATTACGTTGTACTTCATTAACTGTTTTGTGCATTGATTCAAGAAACAAATCATAGTTTGTATCACAAATGGAACCTGCATTATTAGCTTTAGTATAACATTTGTAAGGAACAGTCACATTACAATTGCTCCAACCCACCTGAATAGTATCATTTTTGTAAAAACATACAATTCCCTTTTGTGTAACAGGCAGGTACAATGCTATTTTGTCTTGTGATTTCACAGTCGTAGTATCAAAAATCAAATTTTCCCAGGTCTCATTGACCCCTAGGGGGACAGCAATCATTAACAATCCCCCGTATGCTGTTGGTATAGCTGTACAAACCCAACAATTTGAAACATTAAAAGTCTCAGCATACACATGTTTGATCGCTTGGTAAGTGTTAAAGTTTGGATGCCAGTCTATGAGTAAAGCATCACGTTTATTCAGTTCAGCTCGTGTGGCTGGAAAAAGGAAAGGCCACAGCAAAAAGATTAATGTTATCAGTATAGTTAACAGAATGATCATGCAATACTTTTGAGGTTATTCTGTATTCCTATTTGCTCCATATCTGGTCATTTTGTTCTTGTGTAACAGTAACAAGTTTTTTGTCCAGTTCAAAGTTTTTAACCAGTTTACAGTGTGTCAGATTAATCCAGGATGCGCGCTCTGCGATCTTGACTGCAGTGGGTGTTGACAGTAGCACTTGGTATGGCCCTTCCCACTTCGGTGACATCCAATTCTTCTTTTTGATGACTTTCACCCAGACCCACGTGCCTGGGACTACTGCTGCTTCCGATGGTCTGGTTTGTTCTTTATCTGAAACAGAATTTAACTGCAAAAGTTGTTTATTACTTAGAAGCCATCTCATATATTCTGCGAGTGAACTGTCGGCCTCCTGGTCTGCAGGCATGAGAGGCTTCCACTGAGGTATATAGTATGCCCTCCCAAATAATTTTTCAAAAGGAGTTAACCCGTTTACATTTGGAAAAGTTCACATGCTCAACAGTGCCAGAGGCAGGCAGTACACCCAATTCTTTTGTGTCTCACTAATTAACTTCCTAAGTTTACTTTTCAAAACCCCATTATGCCTTTCTACTTGTCCTGCGGATTGTGGATGGTATGCACAATGGATTTTCAAGGAAATTCCGAAATATCGGCTCAACTGTTGTATAGTTTGATTTACAAAGTGTGTGCCATTGTCACTGTAGATCTTTTCCGGTGTGCTAAATCTAAGAATAATTTCTTTAACAAGGACTTTTGCAACAGTAGCTGCATCTGGATTTTTGGTCGGAAAAGCTTCCATCCATTTGGAAAACATATCTATAATGACAAGACAATACTTCTTATTTTCGCATTTGTTCAGTTCTATGAAATCCATACAGATAGTATGGAACGGGTACGGTGGTGCAGGGAAACTCCCTTGCTTAGGCTTCAACGCCCCTTGTGCATGATGCTTGTTACAAACATGGCATGCCGCACAAAATTTTTTTGTGTAGTTTGTAAATCCATATGCTGTGAACACTCGATTCACTAACTGTACCATCCCCCCTGTTGAGACCTGGCACTGCCCATGGCTCAACAAAGCTGCATATCTAAACAAATTAGACGGCAGAATCGGTTTTCCTTCTTTGGAGATGTACAGCCCTTTCTCAAGAATTGCTCCTCGTTTTATCCATTTCTGTTTTTCTACTTTCGTAGTAAGTGTCTGCATTGTTTTCAAAATTTCTAAATCTAAAATCTCAGAAGGTTGTAATTCCTCACTCAAAAGAAATATTTCTGAAGCTGAGGCTGCCTGCTTTGCAGCTGTATCAGCTCTCGCATTACCTTTTGAAATCCTATCCTGTTGCTTGGTATGAGCTACACATTTACAAATAGCTACTTTCTGAGGTAAATGAATAGATTCTAACAAATCTAAAATAAACTGTGTATGATTAATCGGTTTACCAGTAGATGTTATCATTCCTCTATTCTTCCACTGTTGCGCAAAAACATGTACAGTAGAAAAAGCGTACTGGCTGTCAGTAAAAATGTTCACACATTTACCCTTTGCCAAGGTACATGCCCTTGTCAAGGCAATCAATTCTGCTGCTTGTGCAGATAAGTTGTGTGGTAAAGACTTTGCTTCTAAAATCTCAGTATCAGAAACTACTGCATACCCCACTAGGTTCTGCTCTGTAGGACCCCTTCTGCATGAGCCGTCCATGTAATATGTCACCTCGGCATCATCCAAGGGAACATCCGTTAGATCTTTTCTAGGCAGTGTCTTTTGCTCAATCTCCTGCAGGCAGCTGTGTGGTGTGCCGTCCGCGAGGGTTGGGAGCAAGGTAGATGGATTCAAAGTTGTATATCGTTCAATTGTCATATGAGGTTGGCTGGCTCAACAGTATAGTCATACAGGAAAGATGTCTAGCAGGAGAAAGATATGCTACTTTTTCTTGCAGTAAAATAATCGTGACTGCATGAGGCACTCTCAATGTGAGAGGGTGGAACAACACTACTGAGGCTGAAGCCTGTACTGCCATTGCAGCTGTGACTACTGCTTGTACACAGTGGGGCAGGGATCGCGCCACTGGGTCCAGCTGTGATGAATAGTAAGCTATGGGGTGTTGCTTGTCCCCATGTTGCTGTGTTAACACTGATGTCATATAACCTTGCTTACAATCTACAGTTTGGAAAAAGCGTTTATGATAGTTTGGTAATCCTAAAACTAATGAGGATGCTATCAATTGTTTTAGTTTACAGAAAGCTGATTCTGCTTTTGGTGTCCATTTTAATAAATCTTGTGCTGCCATAGGCTTCTTGTATATCAAGTTAGTCAGTTGAGCAGACTCCAAGGCATAGTTTGGAATCCAACTCCAAAAGAAATTAGTTGTACCCAGGAAGGACATCATTTCCTTCTTAGTAGTCGGTTTGGGTGCTTGTAAAATTGCTATTTTCCTATCTTCATCTAATGTTCTGCCTTCTTTGGATATTACATATCCCAGGTATTTAACCTGCTTCCTCCAAAGCTGCAACTTGTTTTTATTTACTTTATGTCCTTGAATGGCTAAAAAATGTAATAATGCTATGGTATCTTCTCTGCATTCTTGCTGGGTGGGGGCTGCCAGCAGGATGTTGTCTGCATAAAGTAAAATCTGACTGCCTCTTGGTGGGCTAAATCCCGCCAAGTTGCTTGCCATTTCTTGTGAGAATATTGTTGGACTTTCACAATATCCCTGTGGTAGTCATGTGTATGTATACCTTTTCCCCTGAAATGTGAATGCAAACCAGTGTTGGCTGTCAGGGTGTATCGGTATCGAAAAGAACGCATTGCTAATATCTACCACAGAAAAATACTTCTGTTGAGGCTTTAAATCATTCAATAGGGTGTGTGGATCTGGTACTGTAGGTGCTCTAGGTATTACTGCGTCATTTACAGCTTGTAAATCTTGGACCATACGCCATTCTCCATTTGTTTTCCTGACAGGAAATAAGGGTGTGTTACATGGTGAATTGGGAGATTCTACCAGTACTCCTTCCTTAAGTAAAGATGCTATTATAGGTTTGATTCCTACTTCTGCATATTTCCTTAAGGGATACTGTCTCTTTTGTGGTCTAAATGCTGATTTTGGCATGATAGTAACTGGTCCTGCTGTACGAATTAGTCCTACATCTGATTTCCCTGTTGACCAGAGAGTTTCTGGTATGCTCCGCTCCATAAGGCATTCTCTTCATCTTCTAGTAAGAGTGCTAATCAGCTGTCCTTGCTAGACTGCAAGTGTACAGCTGGGTGTGTCTGTGTTATCCAATTTAACTTCTGCATCTGTACTCCCTTTTCTGACAATTCTAACTCCGTTTGTTTTTCCCACTTTGTGATTTTTTTCTCCTAGGTCTGGCCATTTCACATTTTTGTCCTTAGTCAAACTAACATGTGGTAATCGATTAGATTTATAGAGTGCAAAGAATTCCTGGGGCAATGAACAGCTAACTACACTGTTCCCTTCTGTGTCCCAGTACAGATTACGTAATACTAATCTGTTTGCATGGTTTTTAAACAGTTCTTGCTCATATTCTTTATCAGGTCCTGGTGTGCTACAATAATACATAGTACAGTGCAACAAATGCTGTTTATCAGTGTCAAGGGAGGGGGACTTACTGATGGCTATGTTCAACAGCTCTTTGGTTACTGCCCCTGGACCAGTCGTGACCAAGTCCTGGCTGTACCAATAAAATATTTCGCCCTCTGGTCGCACCACAAAAGTATCTATTTGTCGCTGTGCTTCCATACCCTGCATAGTTGGAACTACTGCTATGCAAAATATCTGCATAAGATCTCTGTCCAAAAGGTTTACCGGGCATTTTGCAGAAACAACAATTTTGCTTTTCTGGGTCATCCCTGAAACAGGGTCAGTTATTGCTATGTTATGGGAGAGTGGCTCCCGATACAGCTGTCCATTAGCTGCTTTCACTAATATGTAATCGAGTGATTCTGAATTTTCTGGTAGTTTGGAAGGATGTATCAGGGTCCGCGATGCCCCTGAGTCACACAGAAATTTAACTTCCCTCCCCTCTACCAGAAGTGTAACTTCCGGTTTTGTATCTACTAAGTAGAGCTCTAGGCTCAATAATGCTAAGTCTAAAATTTCACTTTCTTCACTATCTGCGATTTCTTGCACTTCCTCTATTTCTTCCATCACATTCTCTACTCCCTCTATCACATTTGCATTTGTCTTTTCTTGGTTATTCCCTTCTAGTGATTCCTGACTATCATATAGTCAGTCCTCACCCTCCTTATCTTCCATGGCTACCTTCTTGTTTTGCTTGCAATCCCTTGCTAAATGTCCCTTTTTTCCACACTTAAAACATTCACCCCTTTTCTTTCTCTCTTCAAACTCCTCTGATCGCTTATCAGATTGTTTGTTTCCCTGGGCATTTTTCTTGCCCTTTTTCCCAGACAGTACTACATAAACTTCTGCTCCATCTTCTACAGAAAATACTTGAGCTTTCTTTTTCTTTTTACTGTTAAAATGCCTTTCGGCATGTCTAGCATATTCAAGTAGTGACTGCAATCTACTTGTACGATGGTCTACCATGTGCTTTGCAATAAAGCTGCTTATAGGCAAAATACTGCCTTTTAAAAATGCATTCTTTAGCTGCTGCTCATACGGGGAATCATGTGTTTGGTCTTCAGGTTCCTGCATTCCACAATGGTTATTAAAACACTCTAATAATCTAGCATAATATCTGTCAACAGTTTCACCTTCTTGTTGGATGCATTGATTAATGTAAGTCCAGTCTGCCCTAGGCTTCCACTTCTCAGAGATTCGGTCTGTTAGATCTTTCACTCTGTTATCCAGCTCTGCGTTGCTATGTGGGAGTTGCTTGTGTTCTGCGTCACGGGGATTCCAGGTGCCACTGATCATGTGCCAATCTGGACCTACGATTTGTCTAACTACTTTTTCTACTTCTTCTCCATTTAAATGATAACTTTAACCTCATGCCCTGTAAGTCTTCTAAGAATTTTCTAAAATTAACTTTTGGATGGAGAATTCCCTCTGTAGCTTTCCGGATGTCTTCTGGTGTCCATGGTCTGTATACTAGGAGAGTTGGGCCCTGCCCTTCCTGTCCTGCAGAAGGATTTGGTACTTCTATGAGCAGACATATCTCTTCTTCACTCATAGCTCGTGAATTTTTGTTCATTTGATATAACTCAGTATCCCCTCTTAAGTTACGTGTTCGAGACCTAGTCTCGATGGGATCTCTGACAAACGGTCTTGGCTTCGTGGAGACAGCCGGGTATAGCGGAGGTGGACCAGCTTGTCCACTCGCTTCATATTCTGGTAAGGGAAGAGGAGGGGGCAGAGGGGCTGATGCTATTACCAAATTATTGTCCTCGTTATCTAGAAACATAGCTTTTGAATTATTACTTTTCTGTTCCCTACGGTTTGCTTCCTCAATCCACCTGTGTGCCTGAGGACTGCCTAATTGACGTTGCTTTTTTACCTGACCTTTTGCATCGGTTTTAAGCTGTTTGATAAGTTTAATAAGTGAGGATTTTTCTAATTTGCCATCAAATTCATATTTATTAACCCATTTTGTATAGTACCTAAAATTGTCGGCACGCTGTAATTGCATATATTTTGCATCTTCAGTTAATGGTGGATCTTGGGAGCTTTTTGTGCACTTATTTCCCATATTGTTCTGACTGTTAAAATGTTACATAACCCTTCTTATTTTTACGTGGTACCACGATTTCTCTTTTTCACAGTTTATCTAGAATAACTGCCTTACCTATTCTGTTTCCCTGATCTATGACAAGACTGCAATCTTCCTGTCCCTGACTTGTACAAGACAAATCTCCTGACAGATGATACAAATCAAGTCCCTGATCTAAAACAGAAAAAAGGTAAATCTCACCTTACCTGAGCCTCCGTGATTGATCATCTGGTTCGAGGAAAAAACGTTAACTCATCCTCCAGTCGCAGATCAGAAAAGTGGCTGGCCTCTTTTGAATGACAATTCAGTCGGAGGTCTTTCAGAGCAGAAGAACCGATGTGGTCTCTTCCCCATACGGTTTCATGCCACCTGGCCCATCTGACCTGAGGCAAAGTGAGAGTTTCCGGTCCAAAGGACCACTCTGTCAAAGGAAAACCAACTTCAAAAAGATCAACACACAGCAGGTTCAGGTTAAGGCACTTTAATCTTGCAGCAAGGAGACAAAAACGTGCAATTACAGAGTTTGTCTAACTAGAATCAGGAAGTGAAGCCATTCTTATACATTTCTTACAAGACATTGCCTACTAAGCTGACATAATAAATCCCAAGTTCTTACAATATTATTTCTTAACAGCTGTTTGTCCATGATTTTCTGCTGGCATATCAAGTTTATAAAAAAAACTTCCTAAGAAAAACAACGTGGCCTTGGAGACCACAGGTTTGATACAACTTCTCACTATATGATGTTACCATTCAAGGTACTATGGCTAATTTGAGCACAAAGCAAGTAGAGATTATAGTTCATTTCTTCAAGCAGTCTTTGTTCAACTGTATCTATCTTTTCTGCAGCTGTGCATGTTCTCATAACACGAACAGAGCTGATTGTTCAAGTTCAATGACATTATAGAAAACAGTATTGTTCTATTCATTATTTTCCTGACCTAGCAGATAATCACCTGCTTCTCAGTAAATTTCCAAAAGGCGTAAACATGAATTTTGCTGTGCTAGCAAATACTAGGTCAAAGAGCATCTTGCAGTTTCAGAAAGCATCTTGTAGTTTCATACAAAACTAAGCTGTACATAAAATAGAATGAAATGTGTTAACCCTTTTAGCTTCTAATAAACACTAAACATATACATTAATACATATTTTTCTAACAAGTATACACATAGGCCTGAAGCAAAACTGCAGATCACAATTAAATACACAAGTTCTTTAGTATAAGTATCAGTTCAGAAAGAGTTGTGGTCTATTTGTAAAATCTCAGTAAGTGCTAAAACCTTTGTCCAAGGATTATTAACAAATGTCTTTGGATAGATTCTAAGTTCTTTGGTCTTAGTTTCTTTGATTGCCAGGTCTTTCACTGAAGACAAGAAATCCTCAATAGTGGATGGGCAGCTAGTTTTCCATCTTCTAGTGATGCATTTTCTGGCGATAGCAAGTATTGACCATAGTAAATATGAATTATTAATAACAGAACAAAACACTGTGCAACCGATATCCTACGACCACTGTAGTAGTAAACAAATTTATTTAAACAAACAAAGTCACGAACCACAAATCCACAACAATAATCCAAGGTCAAGTGCTTTCGTCAATAGACTTCATCAGAACGGTGGTTCGTGGCTTTGTTTGTTTAAATAAATTTGTTTACTACTACAGTGGTCGTAGGATATCGGTTGCAGAATGTTTTTTTCTGTTAAATATGAATTATTCGTATTCAAAAAGTAACCTTCATTTACATTGAAAAGAACTAATGATTTAGAAAATAAGAAGGAATCAGTGAATAATGCTTTGAGAAAATCTTCTATGCTGTTCCAATAGCCCTTTAATTTAGGACAATCATAAAAAATGTGTGCCCAGTTGGCTTTAGTATGTTCTGTACATCTCCAAGATGCACTGGAGCTATTATTGATTGTAACTATCTTATCTGGTGTCAGAAATGCCCTATGGAGATATTGCCAAGCAAAAATACTCCAGTAATGAGACCACGAAGTATGCTTGATGGATAACAGAATTTTTTGTTTTTCATCATGTGAGAAATTAAAAGAACAGCCTTTGAATATAAAGTTCCAGTAACTTTGATTTATATTAGCCTTATAAACAATGAACATATTATATAATTTTGAAATAATGTTATTTGTATTAAAGCTATTATGTAAAGTTTCACACATGAGCGTTATCATCTTTGGTGTTTCTTGATAACAACTAAAACTAAATTATCAGCAGTGACTACACCAGAGAAGGATATTATCTCAAAATGGCAATGAACCACTTGACAACAACAAGGCCAAAAAGCTACAAATAAAATGAAAACATATCAACTTCCTGGTCCTGAAGATTTAAAAACATCACTACACCCATTGCAATTGGAGATTCAGAAATTCTCCAACCAACTTCAGACATTTCAAAATACAATAAATCAAATAGTGGGCAGACTGAAAAAAAAAACAGAAGCAAAAATAATTGAAAATGAAATTAAGATTGCCAAACTAAAAGAAGCTTCCCAATTCAGTACTAAAATCATACAAGATATCCAACAAAAATCATAGATTTGGAAGCCAGAAGCAGACGGAATAATATGCTGGTACGTGGGGTACCTGAAAAATACAAACAACCAGAATTAATAGAGACCTTACATTAAATCACAGGGTGCCTATTGAAAGAACAGACAGAATCAAACCAGATTGTTATTGAAAGAGCACAGCGAGCAATCAGATCAGCACAAACCCAGGACAAGCTGAGCCAAAGCTATGTAAGGCTCTTAAAATGACAAGATGCCTACAAAATACTTGCAATGGCTAAAAAGAAAAAAAAATGATTTGGAATGGAAATAAAATTACTTTTGCCCAAGATCTTCCCTTTCATATTAAACAAGAATGACAGAAGCTGTCACCATTTTGTGCTTACCTAATCTCTCAAAAGATTACATTTCAAATGAGATATCCATCTGCACTAATATTGCAACACAAAGGAATCAAATATTTGGCTGCATCAATCAAGGAGGCAAAAAATGCTTTTATTAATACATTCATCTCTACACCCAAGTGAAGATAGCAGGTGATTTTAAATTACAAAGATACAAGAACGCATTGCTAGAAAATATGCTAAGCATACTGAAGTAAATAACAGTTTGCTAAATGTGTCTAGTAATGTTATGTATGTAAACTACAGTAAATACAAATTTACCTTCTGCTAGGGATTCTGATTATGCATATGTGCATGTTCCTAGCCATAATATTGTCTGGGCTCTGTCTGTGCTTGGCGAGGTTATGTAGAAAACTTTCCTTGCAAGAAACTTCCTATATAAATGCTCACAACAATCGCAGATATAACCTTATTGAACGACAGTTCCAAAGACATTAGTATCACATCCTAAAGTGGAATTACGTTGCTAAATATGCTATTTTTGATCTCTCCAACTCAATAATGAGCCCAATATATGTCATAATAGATTGCTGTGCTAAGAACTTTAAAGCAAAATTTACAGTTAAACAAATATGACTAACAATATTCACTAAAAGTTATTTAATTGATTCTGTCTTCTGACAGATCAGCTTAGACTTTAAAAATGCACAACAGAGGCAGTGAGACGATTTGTGGGGTTATGGGGAAGTTATGCTCTACTTATTTTGCTTAAATTGTCTTTTTATCATAAAAATGTTTGTTAGAAAGTTAAGCTGTAAAGGTTATAATTGCTTCTAAGGTTTATACTCTGAATTCATACTTAAACCTATATATCTTGTTACATTACTCTCTTCCTGGCATTGTAGAGGTGTGGTTAGGTACAGGATATTAGCAGGAAGAACTAACTGCTATATGCCATTCTGTTTAATTTTTTGCTTCAAATATTGGTTTATATGTTATGAGGAGATAACTGTTTAGCATCCAACTGTATATTTTTGTAAGGAATTCCAATATGGATAATAGAGTTATAGAAAGTTAAAGGAATACAAATGAAAAATAAGAGAAATTTATTTTTTTTTACTTAACATTTAAATCAAAAGCAGAAATAATATCCGTACAAGACACTCATATGTTATCAGGCCTTTGGGCTCAAGACATGTCGAAAAATGGCTTAAAACAATCATTGAATCAGGTAACAAATCTAACAGTATGGGAGTTGTAAATATTATGTAAAAAAAAAATCACTATTGAATATCTATGCTTCCTGTACAAAACAACATGAGTTTATTATGACAATCTATACGATACTATTTTCCCAAACTGCTATTAAATAGTAGAGGGAGACTGGAATGTAGTAACTGATCCTGTGACAGGGCAAGTAGGAGTAAAACATAATATCTGTGCCTCTACAGCAGTTTCAGATTTACAATTGGATTTTAATTTATTGGACAGTTTTAATTTTCAGAATAATAATACACCATCGGAAAAATTTACTTTTTACTCCCATTGCTGTAAACCCTTGTCTAGGTTAGACTTTTTATGTCAGAAATATTCCTAAGAACTAACCTAGCCTTTCATACAGAACTGAGATTAATTTCAAATCACTCTAGAATTACATTTACTGTCAATTGGTCTAATGTTTCTAATTTAAAAAAGTGAGTTATAACTGGACCTTAAATCCTAATTTACCTCAAAAACAAGACATTAAACAAGAAGTTAATTATGTATTAGATGAGCATTTGAGTAATGCTACCAATTCACAAATTCCATTTGACATCCAGTGGGCTGACATCAACAACCAGATCAGAGGAATCTTTATAAATAAAGCATCCTACTATAAGAAACATTATAGTTTAAAAGAAACTACAATAAAAAAAGATTAGTAAACTTTTGGAAGAACTTTATTTAAACTACAATTCAGATTTTGCAAAATGTTTACTTAATTTTCAAAAAGAACTTTACTTACTACATGCAAAGCAGCAATCTTTTAATGAAATGAAAAATATTGGCTAGATACTCAGAATGGGCACAAGTTCTGTGAAGTCCCCACTCTGGGCCTGTTATTAAGGAGCCTGAATTCTCACCACTGACACTGGAGAGGAACATTCACTTGGAATACAAATGGATGCACTCAGTATTTCCAGATGCAGACCTCTCTGCATCAAGCATAATTTCCCTTAGGAGTACACAGAGAACACAGTTAGCCCGGGATCTGGATTTCTTTATATCTGTTTTGCTCCAGGCCCCCAGTGAGGCTTTCCAATAGAACAGCTATAGGTTTAAGTTCTCAAATCAGTGTCCAAGCCAAGTCCTTCAGCACTCTGTCTCTGTGAAGCCAGTGGTTCGTGTCCCTGCTCCAAGTTGCTGAGACACACACACACACACACACACACACACACACACACACACACACACACACACACACACACACCACGCATACTGTGAAGTTTGATTTTCACACATACACACACACACACACACACACACACACACACACACACACACACACACACACACACACTCACCTGGGAAAGGCTGGCACAGATTTATTCACTTTGCCTCTTCTACCCAGACTATAAGGTAGTTATCTCTGCCACCAGACACTACAAAGCCAGCTAGCTAAGACTCTTGCAAGGGTACCCAAGTATACTGAGTAAAATTTATAATAATACAAATGATAATGTTGACGAAACAGGCAGGCTTCAAGAAAGGCCACAGTGTCACCAGTAGATATAAGTACTCTCAAAAGTTAAAATATTCTGTAAAGGACCAGCCACAATGAAAAGTTTAGATATATTTAATAATAAATAATAAAAGAACATGAAATTATGAAATATC